>NW_008704902.1:6879945-6948729 GCF_000326865.2 Helobdella robusta | reverse complement strand
ATAATTATTTATTAAAGAAACGTTAATTGAAATATTAGAAGACACTTTAGTCGACAGAAAGCGAAAAGCATACACGTGCAAGTTAGTCAAGTTAGCAATAATATAAGATTGTCTGAAACTATGGAAAGTCATAAATATATTGAAACATATATAATATACATATATATTATTTCAATACTTTCCCTTGTTTCAAAACATTTTATGACATTAGTCCCATATGTCCACACAGGAGTTTCAGTCTGACTCTGTCCAGCGGCTTTGTCATCACATCAGCGACTTGATCACTTGTTGAAATTTGTGTGATATCAACCGTTCCATCTTGAATTTTATCTCTAATAAAAAAGTTCTTCAAGTCAATGTGTTTTGTTCGCCGATAAAATTGTGGGTTCTGAGCTAATTTGACTGCAGCACTGTTGTCAACTTGCAAGATTGGCACATCTTTCAAATCAACCTGTAATGATTTGAATAATCTTTGAAGCCAAATTATTTCTTTGACAGCCTCTGTCGCAGCGATGATCTCAGCCTCTGTTGTAGATGTTGCAACTATGGCCTGTTGTTGATTAATCCATGATATTATGCTTCCTGCAATAATATAAGAATGTCTGAAACTATGGAAAGTCATAAATATATTGAAACATATATAATATACATATATATTATTTCAATAAAAATTAAGGTCTATTACCAACATATATATATATATGTATTTATATATATATATATATATATATATTGTAGATGTATAATAATGTAGATTAATTAATATAAATTGTTTAAACATAAACTAGTTCGGTTTATTTAAACACTTATTCTGATTCCATAACACTGCAGTAGTTATTTTAGTTTTTTTTATCTTTTTTACCCGTTTATGAGAGTTTTCTTTTGAATCAAAATTTACTTTTAAGTTGTCCAAGTATTTGTGTTCTTGTTGCAAATTACAGCATGATTGACATGTTCTGTTAGATTGAGATGAGAGTGGGCCTGATGTTTCATCTGGTTATCCGATTATACAGCCGCTCTTATTTGTTTGTAGGATTTTTTGTTGGTTATTTTGTAGTTTCTGTCATCGATTATTGCATTAGTAAACCTAAGTCACTGCTTTTGTCCCAGTCCATCCATGACAAATCTAATTTAAATTTTTTGAATGGATCATTACTGGTACCAGCTGAAGAAGATAATGTTTGTTAGAGCAAAAGTTTCTGGTTTTTGTTATTGATTTAATTAATTACATTTGTCATTTTTTTATATTCAGATTAATTTATTTTTAAATCTTTCTTAATCTTAATGTGAAGGTCGAAGCGTTCTTTTTAGTTTTATTTTTATGGTTTTATTTATTTTTATGGACATGCTTATGGAAATGCTTCTAAACAGCTACATCTTTGCTAAAAATTTTAGCCTAAAATAAAATGTCTAATTGTATTAACATGCTTTTATTTATTGTTAACAACAAATATAATTTTAACTTTAACTACTTCTCGCTCTGGCTCCTAGGCAAGCATCAGCATCAAAATTCATGTGATCAATTAATCAATGTATGTATTTCAAATGACCATACAGTACAAATTGATCATTTTATTATATATTTTATTATGACCATTCATCTCCAACCTCTACTAACAATTCAAAATTATTTTATTCAGCAAGAGCTGGAAGACTGTGAAATTGTAAGTAACTTGTATGGCAATATCATTAACAATTAATTGGCTGAATTAGTAAACTTTAGAAACTAATCAAAGCTGAAAATTTAGTGATATTTCTCAATAAATGTAAGACAGTCTCAACCCTAATTATATGTGTGTGTGCATGCATCGGATGGGTGGCATCATCATATAAGGTTAATAGGAATGTAGACATCTATCAAGCTTGCTTGAAAATTTAAAAAAGGTAAATTGTTTTTTATATTTTTGACTAGCATGTGGACAAAGAAATAATATTTGTGGAAAAAGAAATAATATTTGACAGTTTTTACGTTGTTAAAATTTTCAAGCTTATAAGCAAAGGCGTAAAACTTACAATTAGAGCCATAAAATGAACATATACCTTATATTGAATTTGTATTAGAAAGTTAGTGATGGGGTATAAGTAAGAGGATTTCTGTTTAAAAACAGTTATTTAAAAATTAAACTTTTTTTTCTAATTAATTTTCTTCAATTTTTTTCCTGTAGCTACATTCTTGACTAAAAAAAATAATTTCAGGATTATTTAAGTAACATTTATATTATAACAATAATTGTTTTATTAATTCCCTTTATTATTTATACTTTCAGCTGCAGGCAGCACAACATTAGCAGAGAAATTATATGATGAAATAAGAATACTTTGTTGGATCATGACAAGCCCTTTAACAATTCAATTGAGAGCAAAGCACATCAGTGAAACATGGGGGAAGCACTGCAATAAAGTTTTGTTCATGAGCTCTGAAAATGACACACATCTACCAGCAATAGGATTAAACATAAACGAGGGCTACGATTTCCTATGGAACAAAACGAAAGCAGCTTTCAAGTACATTTATACAAATCACCTGAACGATGCTGATTGGTTTGTGAAGGCAGATGACGACACTTACATGAATATTGAAAATTTGAGATACTTAATCACTCAACTCAAAGAAAAAAGCTCATCTTACCTGGGTCGAAGGTTTAAATTTTTTTTTCCAGCGGGTTACATGAGTGGAGGAGCAGGATATGTATTGAGTAAGAGTGCTCTGCACAAGTTTGTGAGACAAGGTTTAAAAGCCAAATACAGTGCATTCTGTAAAGCAGAACCTGGTGGTTATGAAGATGTAAACATGGGGCAATGCTTGAAATATTCAAATATAATGCCAATAGACACAAGAGATGAAAAAAATATGGAAAGATTTCATCCTTATCCTCCATATTTTATTTTAACTGATCTTTTTCTGGATAAAGATGATTGGATCTTCAATTACTCCTATTACCCATGGAAAACTGTAAATTTTTACGTTGTTTTGTAATTAATATTTATCTCTAGTTATTTCAGTGACGTAGCAATGGGAGGCAAACCTTGGTAATTAAGTAATTACTCTGGGCGCCTTTTCAAGAAGGCACGTTTCTAAACATTCCTTAATAAAAAAAAAATCTATATCAAAAACTTTAATAAGGACTTTCGAATCTAGTTTTGACCTCGCTATGTCTTTATTTAGTACTTTCATAATAAATTAAAATTGTTAAAAACTTGCGAGTAGGGTCTAAATAGTTACAAGTTAGGCTACTACTTTGTTGGTGTCTAAATGACAGGATGTCTATATGTAGGGCAATACTTTCTCATGATTTCTCAACACTTGTTAAAAAAAACATTGAAGCTTCTTGTGTGAATCAATGAAATAGAAATTTACAAAACAACACACCGGCATTTTATTACAGATATCATCAATTTAAAATATGTTGTTCGTTAAGTTTAATTTATGCATAACCACTATTGACTGATATTATTATCAGTCCGTACAGAATTTATTTATATACAATTAAGTACAGAATAATATCATTAAGTACGTGAAAAGACTCAAGTTTGATGAAATTGATTATTATTTATATTTCTTTCTGAAATGGTAATTTTTGATTCGCCTCTAAACACTGATTCTTTGCGTTTGACTTTTCAATATTATAAACTTTTTAAACATTAGTTTTCACGCAGGGTAATTCAGATTTTACAAAATTGCTCTTTAATCAACCAATCTTCGGTTAGCGTCCAGAGACCCAGTTTCCCGAGGTAGGACGTTGTTTTCTTTGCCATCAACTTTTTGCGCCAAATTAGACGGTCAGTTGTATCCATTTCATTTAAATTTAGAGCTTTCGTGTCTTGCTTGATTGTTTGCGACCAGGACTTCTTTGGACGGCCTTTGGGACGTGTGCCAGGTACTTCAACATCTGCAAGAGAAGTTATGGCACTGTTTCCACTTCGTTTGACACGACCAAACCACCGCAGACGGTGTTGCCGGCATTCGTCCTTTATATCATCTAAACCAGCACGACGCAAGATTTTGGTAGATTTGATGTTCCTCAGACTAATTCGTTCCATCCATCGGAGCATTTTCGTGTCGGTTCGTTGAAGTTGTTGTTTCAGTTTGGTTGTCATTGGCCATGCTTCTGCTCCATATAACAAGACCGGACTTATCACAGATTTATAGTCTTGATCGTAGTGGTAGTGGGATGTCACGCCGCATCAATATAGAGGCAAGGAGATGCCATTTATTCCAGGCTGAACGTATGCGTGCTCGAACGGCAGCTTCAGCTGTTCCAGTACAATCTAGAACATCCCCTAGATATTGAAACGATGTGACTTTCTCTACCTTAAGGGCTTCAAAAACATTGCTATTTCGAATTTGTTGTTGTGGATTGATGCAAGCAGGACAAACAAAATTGGACACTTTAGATAAAGTACCAATTAATTATTTTTGAGCAACGTTTGTGACATCACTGGTTACCCTGCTGACACTTGATTGAATTGTTACCTACACCAGCTTTACAAACTGAACAGGGCCATCGTCCAGTAGCTGTGGATTGGATGGGTTCACCAGTGTTCATTGCTTTGGTTTTGCTGATGTTGACTTTGAATCCATGATCGGCGAGTCTGGTGTTCCAATCTTCAAACATCTGTGCTGCATTCTGCTCAAAAGTGGCTGTTAAAACGATATCATCAGCATATATTAGATTCCAAATGTCACCAGTGCGTATCGGTTTTGTGATTTCTTCCATCACAGTTATAAATAACAGTGGACTGAGAATCGAGCCTTGGTGAACTCCAACGCCGATGTCAAATGCATCTGTGTTTCCAACCGTTGTGCTGACGAGAGTCTTAGTATTCGTATACATTTCCATCACAAGTCGAACAAGATATTCTGGAATGAGTTGTCGACGTAGACTCCACCTGATTGCTTCACGGGGAACTCGATCAAATGCTTTTTCAAGGTCTACAAAAATGTGTGATAGTTGTTGATGCTTTGCGAAGTACGCCTCTTGCAGTTGCCGAAGTATGTGAATTGCATCAATTGTTGATTTCCCAGCCAGGAAACCAAATTGATAATTTCCGATTGTGATGCACGACGTTAATCTTCTCTCAATGATTTTCTCGACAATTTTCTGGGAGTGTTCTAACAGACGTATACCCCGATATGATGAACAGTTCAATGGATCACCTTTGCCTTTGTATAGCGGAACTGTCATGCTATAGTTCCATTCAGTCGGCATTGAGCAATTTCTCCAGATTTCACGGCAAAGTTGTAGTAACGTTTGGATACCTGTAGTACCAGATGTTTTGATAATGTCATTTGTTAGTCCAGAGGGCCCTGCTGCCTTTCCATCTTTCATAGCTTTCAGAGCTTCTGTAAGCTCCTCTACAGTGATGTCTGGAATCGGACCTTCGATGGGTGGAGCGTCAAAGTTGACGGAATTGATGGGATTTGTTTCATTTAACAGACGGTTGAAGTATTCTCTCCACTGTAGCTTGATCTCATCTTGTTCAAAAACCATCTCATTTTTGTCGTTTTTGATACATGAGGCACCAACTATGTCTTTTTTCGTACGCTTTGCTTGATTTGCTATACGATACAGAGATTTTATTTGTTTACCTTTGCTTTTAGTGAGCCACTCTCTGCACTGATCTGTCCGTGCCAGTGCGACTTGACGTCTTGCATGGTTGTTTATCTCACGGAAAATTTTATGGTCATCAACAGACTTTGATTTTTGCCATGCTTTTCAGCTATTGCATTTTGTACACTGTCATTTCACCACCAAGTGTCCCGTTCATGCTGACGTTTTGTACCAGTTTTCCCACAAACTGTAGTTGCAGCGTTTACCAAAACGGTTTTGTATGTACTCCAATCTGTACTGGCTTGCGATTGGTGGTCCAACTGTGTGGCGACAATCTGTTGAATTTTTTCTTGATGAATATTGCTTTTCAGCTTCCACGTTTTGATTCTCCGAGGCTTTTGTTTAGACTTATGTTGTGACGGTTCGACAGCCAGGTCTGCCACAAGGAATCTATGTTGGGCGACACATGATTCGCCAGGTATAACTTTGACATTTTTGAATAGCCTTCGGTGTTGTTGCTTGACAGCGAAGAAATCAATTTGCGTGGCTGATGGTTCACTTTTGTATGTTATGAGATGTTCCAACCTTTTTCTAAAATATGTGTTCAGTAAACAAAACCCGTGACTTTCAGCAAGCTCAAGGATGCGGTTGCCATCTTCATTCCGTTCTCCACAGCCTAAACCGCCATGTACGTTGTCAAAACCATCTGTTTTCTTTCCAACGTGGCCATTGAGATCGCCTCCAATCAGGATTGTTTCAGATTTTGGTATTGTTGAGATGGTGTCAGAAAACGCAGCCCAGAAGTTATTTTTTATCTCTTTTGATTCACCTGTCTGTGGTGCGTATGCAGAAAAAATAATCATTGTTTGCTTTTCTATGCGAAGCTTGATCCACATGAGACGTGAATTAATCCTTTTAATATCCAGTACTTATTGAGCTAGCGATTCTTTGACAAAAATTCAAACACCATTTTTGGCCGTCTTTTGACCATTCCAGAATAGTTTTATAATAGTAGAACAAAATTTCTCTTTAGTTGAACTTTATTTAAATGTGTAATTTTTTCGTAATGTCTGTTTTTGTTGGCATTTTGAGTTTCATTTTTGGGCGTTCTCTGAAACTTTCATTTCATTAAATGTTAAAATGAATTTACAATTTCAATTGATAAAACAATGGTTGAAAATATTAATAATATTGAAGTTTTGTAACAGTAAGACCATAGTGCAATAAATACTTTCGCCAAAATAATTTGTAAACTAAAACATTGATAAAATTTACAACATACATTAATTGAATTGTAAAACAAGAAAAAAGTGTAATTAGATTTTTTTTAATTATGTGCTCATTTTTCCATTGTTTCCTCATTTCAACCTTTTGTCAATTTGCTAAACGGTGCGTTATGGACAAAATTTTTGAATTCTATCTTTTCATGGATCGCAACCATAGAAAACTAGTGGCCTATATCTGTGATCGTAACAAAAATCTTTTTATAAATCAACTGCAATTGTCTAATCTGTCGAATTTGGATTTCAGATATTAGGCAAATGATTGGTCTATAAATATTAAGTATTTTGCTTAGCCTAAATTGGTTTTTTGCAGATTAATTTAGATGTCTAACGCAGTGTTTCCCAAAACCGACGCCCCACCGGAGGAGGCAATTTTATTTTCGAGGGGAGCAGTGGAGCATTAAGGACTAGAGTGAAAATGATAATAGTTGGAAAAACACTATACATATAGTCGTTAAATTTAAGGGAAATATTGAAAATATAAGATTGATTGATAAATAACCAAAAAGGTCATCAACTTTTTTTCTGAACGAACAGAGGCCATAAACATTTTTTACAGGGTTTGGTCTAACGTTTTCACAAAAATTTTGACTTTCTCAAAAGTAAATTGGGAAAAATAAACCAATTGACATTCTTCAACAGGGACCACCATGTTGCAGTACCACAACGATATCCTTCCACTACATGCTCCCGAAAGACATGTACCAAACTCACTATCTGGCTTATCATTTAAAGCCCTATGGAATGAATAGAAATGTGACTGTTAAATACTGATCTCATGTGTTAAACATTTTATATACGTTATCAAAAATTGTTCGGTTATGAAAAACAATTTTAAATTTATCTGTGATGAAGCAAAAACAAAAAGCAAAATCTCTAAGTTTGTTTTTTATAATTTAATTGTTGTTTTTTTTGAAAATTTCAAATATATAGAAGTGAACAAATCGATTAGTTATATTTTATTATTTGTCGTCTATTCAACAAATATACAATGGACCGCAAAAAAGACTAGACAGCGAATAAATAATGCCCGTTAGCGTTAAGTTTAAGATGTACATTTATAATTACATAAGAAGCTCATTTAAAAAAAATTATTTAATGTTTAATACGGAAAACGACATCTACGTTTAATTTTAAAAATAATGTACAATAAACAAGCAAATATTAATGCGAGATTGAAGTTGTCATCAAGTAAGTGTGCTGTGGGGAGAAAGATCATGCTTCTGCCTCATTTTTGTGGTTGAATCTGTTTGGAAAAAATAACTGTTATAATAAAGCTACTCTCACAAAGTGGTATAAAAGAAGAACTGAATAAGATTGTTTTTATAAATTATGCAGCCACACTTATCCGAGTAGTAAGTTTTAAGTAGTAAGTTTTTTTTCGTGTGGTGTTGATAGTGCACAGAGGGGTTAATTACAAGTATAGAATTATAATATAATTATAATAATAGAATACTCATAACACAGCTCCACGTTTAAGTATTAAAAATCATAATAGACGACTTTTAGCATGAACAGTACTTCACTCAAATCGTCACTCATTATGACTTCAGTAGAAATTATATACTGTTTGCGGTACTTAATTTAATCATCACAATATTGAGCTAGCAAAAGTTATAATCATATCTTGGAAAGCTCCCTACTGTCATTGACGTGGTGATTAGTTATAAAATAATGTATGGCAATTATTTATTTAGAAAATAATTTATGTTAATCCATTGAATAGCAAACAGAAATTGAACTATAACTGCATGCTCCGAACGTTGACCTTAATTATAGTGCAGGTCAGCAGTTGCAGGCAATAATGAATGTGCACTTGTTTTTAGTAAGTTCAGAATGGGAGGAATGCGATAGTTTAAAATGAAAAAAATGAGTTGTTGAATATGATGGTAAAAGTTACTTACAATCATTTGGTAGGTAGGGAGAGTTGGCCAACCGAGTTTTAAGCAAACTTATGGAATTTTTCAAAGGGACTGAAAAATTAAATGTTCAATTTCATTCATTTCATTCGCAAATTAAATTTAATACCAAAAGCTGAGAAATTTGATTAAACCAGTTGCTACATCACTAAAATTTTCAAGTAAATAGGTAGTTATAATAAATTTGAAAAAGTTAAGTGAAAATAAAATAATGAAACAATTTTTACCTTTATGGCAACCGAGAAAATACTAAATTTAAAAAGAAAAAAGTATTGACTAAAATAATTTGTCAAAACTAAATATAAAAACTCAAAATTTGTTTTCAAATTAATTTGGCTTTAAAAGTTGACAATAATTTAAATGGGCTTATCTGTTAATCAATTTTATAAATTGCATAAATAACAAAAAATGAAGACTAAGATGACGATTTGCAACATGACTATTTGTATCATCTCATGTGATTAATTTCAAACCTTCAATTGTACGGATGAACAGTCGAATTAGAAGAGTATGAAAAGAAAAAAAATCAGAATTTGAACAAATAAATGTAGATGATACTTTTGCCTCAATAGGTATTTGTATTCCTCTGATGCCATAACGACGAATTTTTTCAAGCAGTAAATCATGGCTGGTTATATCAAATGCTTTTAATTAATCTGAAAATACCGAGGGTTAGCTTGGATTCAGTCATATTGCAATTCACTCTCTGGACCAATTCAGCCTCAGCTAATTTAGTTGAGTGGCCATTTCTAAATTTATATTGATTACTAGATAGCAAATTGTAACCGGATAAAAAGAAAGTAGTTGTTATTGATACAACTTTCTCTAGTGACTTTGCAAATGCTGATAGCAACGAGAATGGCTGGTTATCTATAAACACATTTTGGCCGATGGTGAGTATAGGGGTGAGAATTTGTCGACCATGCTAGGCAGGTATGGTTGGCCACTACAAGTACGTATCGTATACCATTTCCCACACTATCTTTATTCTTTATCTCTTTTAAAAATGTGGACTATTTTTGCTAATTTAAAAACATTTGGGGATACACCGGTGCTTGTAGATACATTACAGAGTGCGTCATTGGTGTACTTAGTTGTCACCTAGCAGTTCGACAGTAAGCATGTTGAATACATCAGCATATAATGATTCGTTTGTGTTGAAGTTTTTTATGCGTTCTGGCTTAGGTTGGCGCAAAAAATTGATGGCAAAGAAAACAACGTCCTACCTCGGGGGAACTGGGTCTCTGGACGCTAAACGAAAATTGATTAATTGATTGGCTTAGGTTATCAATAGAGATGGAGTCGCAGTTCACAAAACACATTTCGGTAGATAGATGAGTATGTATCGGGGTGAGAATTTGTCGACCGCGCTAGGCAGGTATGGTTGGCCAATGCGAGTACGTGTCTTATACCATCTCTCACCATGACCAAAGGTGTATTCAGGTACTTTTATAAAGTTGTATTAAGATTACAAAAATTTGGCTACTGATGAATACCATAATGGGTATAAACGCGTCTAGTCTAAAAGAATTTAGGTGTTCACAGTAACACATCTTTAGTCGTGGTGAGAGATGGTGTGCAATACGTACTCGTACTGGCCATCTGTACATGTAGTAGCAGAAACTCTCACTCATATGCATACACATACTTGCGGATGCAGTTTAACACATCATATACAGTAGTGGATCTAGACAGCTTTGATGGAGAGGGCCAAAATATTCAAAAATATTTGGCTACTGAAGAGGTTGGTGGGCGGCCGGGGAGGATTTTCAACCATAAGTCGATGACAGTGGGAGGGAAAGTTTTCAAAAAAAATTGGCGACCGGGTGGGAGTTTTCAAAAAAATGTGTTGATGACCGGAGGGAGAATTTTTTGCAATATTTTGTACGAAATTTTTCTATGTTCACCACACTACTTTTTCCGTTAAAACAAGGACTTATACTAATTTTTAACAGGCCCCCCTAGATCCGCTATTGACCATGTACATATAAATCAGATATCTTTTCAGTTTTTTAATGAATACAAGTAATTTTTCATAAAATGATCATACTGATAATCATTTTAAGAAACTTTTATAAGTATGAAAAGTTAGTTGAACTATTAAAAATAAACTGAGTAAACTAACAGAACTGAAAATCAAACGAAAAAATATATACGATTACACAGGATAAACTTGAAAAACTTATTCTAAAGTATAACCCAGGAAACTAAAAATTGTGTTGAAGTTTATGTATAAAGATATTGATGAGCGAGGAGCTCTACTGACAAACGTATAACAAAGTTTATTTTAGTGTGCATGTAAAATATAGAAGGATTGTGGAAGAAAAGAAGCAACACTGGGGGTTGTTTGTTGAAAATCTGTTCTTTGAATAAGAAATAGTTAAAAATAACAACAAACCATCATTGGCATCGTGAATGTGGGGCATGAGCAGCGATGAAGATGACGAAGGGTTGTAACTTGGTCTTCTACTTCTTCCATCATTTGAATCAGATGGATGATTGTGCTGGTGGTGGGAGTAGTGGTCCACGTCTTTGGAGCTGGAACTCGCAACCTTGTGCTCTGTTATGTCTTTTAAAATGAATATTCAATTTAATAATATAATATCAAAATAATGAGCGCAGATGCTGTCTATATGCCCATAATTAAAAACATGTGATACATTAAATATTTGTCCATATTACCCACAATGATGCATCTCTAGTAAATTTTATTGTCATTTCCATTTTTAGTTGATTATACGAAATTATCAAATCCCCTCGAATACTACGAAATGTCTTAACATCGGAAAGTTTAAATACTTAAGTGTGTCAATATAATACATACCAATCAATTTGCGCTCTTTTTTGAACCTTTTCAATGCATCTAATTTCACCAATTAACTAAGAAACCACGCATACTCCAACACAGACCGCATCATAGCTTTAATTATACTCAACCTAGAATAACTGCTTAAATTACACACAAACTGACTGAAACCTATATAATCATTATAGAAAAATGCTAAATCTTTAAATTTGTTCACAGATTCAATATCCAGATTTCCTATTTTGTAGGAGAAACAGTTTTGAGATTGAGATAGCTTTTTACAAACATTCATGGCTTTAAATTTTCGAATATTTAAAGTTATTTTGAATCATACCATGCTACACATTTATTCAACACCAATTGTAGTATTTGTCTTCATCAAGTGAAGAAATTTTTTGAACAATTTGACATCATCGGCAAATAAAAAGTGTTTTAAATTGTCATATTGGTTTTGAGACTTTCAAACAATTCCTTAATAAAAACATATGAACAATACAGGGCCCAAACCACTGCCACGGTACACCACTAGTAACCGGAAAAAGAGTTGAATGAAAATTATTAACAACTACTCTAACAGAACGTTTGGTAAATAATTTTCCAACCACAAAATTATTGTTTAATTAACATTGTACCGAACCGAACCGTTTTTTTAATCAAAATTTTATGAGGAGTCTTACTGAGACACTTTTTCGAAATCTGGGAATATAATAACAAAAGCTATTACTTCTGTCCAAATATCAGATAATTTCAAAAGCTGAAGGGTGGAAAAACCTTATTAAAATTTATGGAACAAATTACCTAATAAAACATTAGCAAATAATGCACCTTGTAAAAAGCCTTCAAGTACTTTTTCTGCTCTACATAGTATGTTCAATAATAATTTTATTATTTCTTCAAATGATCCGTCTAAGTTGGCATACAAAACATTGAGATATTTTAAACGAGTATTATCAATTAATTTACTAACTTAATTTTTTGTAGTAAAATTTTGTATCTTGCATTACTCCATCTTCCTACCGGTCTCCTGACTGCTTATGAAAAACCACCTTTACACGATTCTTTTGATTTTAAATCGGCTATCAGTTTTTCGATTCACTCCTCTGTTCAGATGTCAAACCGCTGCTAATCCAAACATTATTTAGTTCGCTGACATTGACTTTAATTTGTGTGCATTTATAATCACTGTCTCCTTGGACATCAAATTGTCTAACACTATGGATATTGGTCGTGTTGATGGATCATTTTTCTTCTCAAGTCTGATAATTTTTTTTATTGTGAGAGTTTTTTATCACTAATCGTAACGATCATCAAAAAAAGATAAAACCTAACTAAACGAGGGCAAAATCGTTAAAAAATTTAATTTAGCGCAACGCGTAATACTTCATGTTATTCACGAGTTCATATGAATGATGTTGTTGATGAGTTTAATTAGTAAACTGAACTTCTCAAATCTTGAAGTTTGGTTATAATCGAAAACGAAACAAAATAGTTTCAAAATGTTGATTGGAAACCCGAAACAAATTTATTTGAAGGAAAAAAACTAACATAAATAAATGATTTTGTGAAGAAAAGGGTATGTATTTTACATATATAAAAAAAGGTATATATTTTATATATTGTTATAACCGACCCCCAGAACTTGTTGGGTATGGTTATTTCTCTTTACGCGGATTCTTGATTCCTAAACAGACTTATTTTAGATGACTTTATTAGAAAGAAAACAGAGCTGGCAATTGCCGTAATCGATCACTCGTTCGTTCGATCGTTAAAATCGTTAGAATACAAAACAATAACTAATCAACAGTTAAATCACAAGATAAAACTAATCGTCAATAATTAAGCTCTTCTCGTCAGATGTTTCTTGACCGTAAATCCTAAGTATCCACTTCTCGGAAGATTATCGTAATTCACTCGCAGACCGCGTGTAGAATTCTTCGCGACAAACTTCTCCTTGGGCGTTATCGCTAATTTGTTTGCAGTACGCACACAAAATATCTCTGCGATAATAGGACTGCCTGAAACTTCTTCTGACTTCATCGTAATTCTCGTCGTTCCTTGTTAATTCGTGCACTTCTCTCTCTAATCTCTCTCCTCTTTTCTCTCCCTCTCTTATCGTTCTTGTTGTCGGTCTATTTATACCTCGCTTTCTTTTACAATCATCGACATTTTACAATACGGTTTTCATTGGCTCCGCCTCTTAATTAAATTATCAAGCGCTTCACTTTAATTTCTAATTACCAATTCTTATCTTGCCTTCACGTCTGTAACAATATATATAAAACGATATAGATTTTTGTTGTTCATTACCATTCTATATAATAAACATAGCCTACTGAGCTTTGATAACAATACAAATAACACAAAAATTTTAATTAATGTTGGAACATTTCGATAAACACTAAATATATAAACAATTAAACATTGAACATATTTGATTGATGGCTTAATATTTTCCAAAAGTGGATTAATAAAAAAAATTATTGAAGCTAATAGGGTTCTTTATAGTAGGTCACATACACACCAAAAGTATGTGAGAAGTAAACTTGAAAAAAATGATAACCTGGTAGGATGAACGTGCTGGTTCGACTTGCATGAACTGAAGATCTGTTTGGCACAGGTGTTGATGTGTTGAACCAGTGAAAAACAGCCTGCCAATTAATCGATGCAATTCAATTCAATGAACAACTCCAGAAAAATTATCTAAACATTTTCCTTCTTCTCATTATTATTATATCAATAAATCCGTCTACAAAAAAAATCGTAAAGTAATAGGAAGAAGCGACTGCAAATTTCGTTTATAAAAAAACGAATTTGTTTGAAAAAGTTTAAACGTTCAACATACTCTATGTCATTTCAGCAACCGTGATGTGGCCACAGGTTCAACATACTCTACGTCATTTCAGCAGCCGTACATTCAACAACGCGATCAACAACACTCGAGGCGCTTAGCGATAGCAAGGTGCCAGTACATTCAGCAACACATTCAAAAGTGTCAGCGTTAGAAGATGGGCAGTTACCGCACTGCAGCCAGAAGTACAAGACAGCCCACAAGGACATTTACCAGACAATTGACATTATACACGGAACAATTGATACGTGGACCATAACTATTTAATTTATTTGGTTACTTGATTTTATCATGCAAAAAAACTTTATTCTGTTAAAAAATTGCAAGTTTTTGTGTTGGACTGAAAAAGAACCCTTACATTTAGTGTTAGAAATGGGATACACACTAACAGAAAAAGAAAGTGGGTATCGGTGCATGTAAACAACGGAGTTTCCATTCGGGAAAAAACCAGAAAGTACGGTTTCAAAGCAAGTAATTTTGTGTTGTAACTTGTAACAATAGCTGTAAATTGTTACAAAATATTGGTGATAAAAGACTTAATAATGTTTAGAAAATACCTGTTAAAAGTTTTTGTTAAACTCTAATAAACTCGAATAAATAAAATTGGTGCGTCAATTAGTTGAACCGCGAAGGATTGCTCCATATTTCCAGCTCTTTTGAAGGTATGTTTGACAGGTTTAAAGTCGAAGGTAGTTTGAGGGCTGAGTTATTAATATCCAAGTTGGATGCAAAAATGAGAAACGTGCTGAACGAAATCGATAAAGATGATTTACAAAACTATGAAGTGATTAAACAGCAGATACTGCAACGATGCCGTTTCTCTCCCATGATACTGCGTGATGAATTTTTAGTATCCAGGATAACGAAGAATGAAACCTTTCCGGCATTTGCTGCAAGACTACATAGTTACCTCAGATTTTATTTTCATTTGACCAGATATTGTCCCTTCTGGTGGCAGATCGAATGAAGGAGCTGTTGCCGAAGAACTTATTGGATCATATCCTTACACGAGAGGGTGAGGAGTGGTTTACCCTTGATCGGATGGCCGACATTTTGGAGCGATATGAAGCCAACATGAATATGACATGTTCTACCTATCTCACGGCAGGATATAAAACACGACCGATGACGGATCAAGGTAGTATGAACAAAAAGTAGCAGAAAATGGAGATAAAAAGGGGCCAGTTTCCGCAGTTTGGTGTTATACCTGTGGTAACACTGGATATCTTACCAAACATTGTCCGAAAAAAATAAAGGACAAACCAACAAAACGGGCCACGAGATGCCAAGTGAAGCAGATGTCAAAAGACCCATTGAACAAACAGACCCAAGATAGAAGGGGCAAAAGGACGCAAGCCAAAAGATTTTTCAAATAACCCTTCTTAAAGGTCCAGGTACAGGGTAAACAATTCTGTGATGATTTGGTGGATAGTGGAGCAGAGGTATGTTGCATCAGCGAAAATTTTTTTGATGCTTTAAATCTAGATAGAATGGGTCAGCTAAGAATCATAGGACTGGATGGACAGAGCAAGAAAGTAGACGCCGCCTGAGTAACATTGACTCCCAAGCTGAAACATTGGGAAGTCATTGCACCAGTCGTGGAGGCTTGGCGTGCCATAATACTGTGTGCCCACAAAAGGCTACTTATCACCCCTGATGTGGTGGAACGTTTGAAGGAGACAAAAGGATATGCTTAGCCGTTTGTGAGGTTAGAAGGAGAGAAGGAAAACGCCCCAGGTAAAGTTCGCAAGAAGAAGATGAAAACACTAGACGGCTGAGGGCAGAAAGAAAATGACAGATGTTTTATGATCCAGAGTTTGGGTTCACCCAATGTGAACCAAAGAATCAAGAAGTTAATAATAACCATAGTAAGTTTGATGTCAACAGGTCAGATGGGAATGATGTCCACAATAATTGTGGCAGTAATAATAATAATAAAAAATGTAAATTTGATGTCAGTGGTAAAGGCAAACTTGATGATGGTCATGAGGAGGAAGAAAGAAATAAATGTAAATTTAATGTCACTGGTACAGATGGCAGTGTAGATGATGAAGAAAAAGTAACTAATAATAGTAATATTGGTGTGGTAGATGATGAGGAAGAGGAGGTTAATGGTAATGATGGTGGGACAGATGGCAGTGCAGAAGATGAAGTGAAGAAATTGAATAATAATAATGTCGGTGGCAATGTAGATGAAGAAAATGTGATGAAGAAAATTGATAATGACAGGGATGGTGTAATGAAATGTGATGTGGGTAGATCAGATAAAGACGAAATACTTAGCAATTGTAATGTTAGGATGGTGAAAACTGTCGGTAGACAAGCAGTGGAAAAAGACAACAAAGATAACAATAGTAACGTTGGTGTAGTAATAGAGCCGGAGGAAGTCAGTGATGATGACGATGATGAAGGTGGAGACAATGAAAATGAGGATGGGATGATATACACACAGCTGGTACAAATGCTTGCAGGGTAGTAGGAGGGGAAGAACAAAGGGAGTGACAATGGAACGGAAGGAATTCATTCAAGAGCAACGAAACTGTCCCTCACTTCAAAAAGATTGGCAGTATGCTAGGATCAACAAGAAGAGTTTTTGCATTGAAGATGATGTGTTATATCACAAGGAAACAGTTGTGGGTCACAAGGTGAGACTGCTGTGTTTGCCCACAAGTGGGATCAAGACAGTGTTAGAGCTGGAACATGATGCGCCAACGGCTGGGTACATGGCAGCCAAGTCGACCAGGCAACGGATTGCTTTGAGTTTCCGGTTCCCTGAAACGTCGGACAAAATAAGACGGTATTGTAAATCATGTGAAACCTGCCAGTTGAGAGCTCCAACTCGAACATCGGAGAGGATTCCCATCACTCCTATTTCGAGGAACGATGAGATGTCGTTTTCCCATCTAATCATAGACTGTATCGGACTTATGGTACTACCGGAGGCGGGAACCCGACCACAATACAACTATGCACTGGTGGTAGTAGATTTGTTCATAAGATGGCCAATGGCATATCCCATGAAGCCCATCAGTGCCGAGGTCACTATGATATTCTCCTGCAAATTTTTAACACCTTTTCTGTGCCGAAGATCATCAGTTCAAACTGAGTTACTGGTCGGCTAACTTAAGAGATGTTAATGAGATTGTGATACAGTCCAAGGTTCAATTCCCCAGGTCATCCAAAGGCGTCATGAGTGGTGGAACGGTGTAATCAATCACTAAAAGCGATGATATTCAAGTAAGCAAAAAATCGACCATCATATGTTATCTTTTGTTTTATGGAGTTTGCGTGAGAAGCCCTCGTCGACTACGCAGAGGAGTCCACAACGTTATTTGGTACGTTGCTACGAGGTCCCCTAACCATTTTAAAGAAATCGTGGACAGGGGAACATTGTTATATTGTCATTGCTATACTTCATTATCGCTCATGTCTGAGAAGTGTCTGAAGCGGAGCCGTGCGGATTTTTTGAGCTTTCTTTCACAAATAAATTCTTTTTACATATCAAGGGCCTGTCGGAAGACTGTTTCGCTTCAGAATCTGAAAACCAAGTTCGCCACGTTAGGCAATGTTTAAAACGCTCGAATCTCTGAAAAGGAAATACATTAGCAAACGCCAGGCAATGCTAAAGTGCGGACTTTTGAATGTAAGATCGGCTGTAAACAAAGCACCATTGCTTAATGATGTTATACAGGCAAATAACTTAAATGTTTTCATCATCACGGAAACATGGGTACCTTCCGACGCTCCAAATGCCATAAAATATTGTTTGGCCCCAGAGGGGTATTCCATCTTGCAGAGTCATCGTGGCTCATCACAAGGCAAACGTGGAGGGGGTCTGGCAGTTGTGTACAGCAACCTACTCATAAACTTCCCTTGAACATTGGTAGATGACCAAACGAGTATTTAAAGACTCTACGGGGTAATCTGGAAGAAGCAAAAAACTCTGCTGAAGGATATGCGGACCGAAAGCAAGAACATTATACCATCAATACAATTTGCAAAGTACCGACCGTCAGTTCCGGTTGGGAGATTTGGTCATCATACTGATACCTGCCATGCTAAGAAATAAGTGGTATAACCGATGACCAGGGACTGTAAGGAAAGTTAGCTCTCCTCATCCCTATGTCGTTAAAATCAACGGACAAAAGCACCATGTACACATTTATCGTATGCAGAAAATCAACAGCCTTATTGAGGAAGCCTATGTTAGCAGTTGTGCCATACTCCGGGATGGTGATAAAGAATTTGGTAAATTACGGCTATACGAACTCAAGGTTGATAAGAATGCACACGCAATAGTGAGTATATTGGAGGTGTATCACATTTGTCTACGAAACAACGAATCCAGAGAAAGAAGGTGGTAAACAAATTTCAGAAGGTTTAGCATCAAATCAGGGTATGTTCGAAATTTAGAACCAAGCGAACGCGAGCATACAAAGTACCAGAACCGCTCAAAGAGGAGGTGAAGTAACAGATCAAGATGATGTTAGAACAAGATATCATTGTGCCTTCTATTAGTGAAATGGACAGTCCAATTGCATGTATCCTGAAAAATAATGGAGTGTAAGGCTGGCGATCGACTACAGATACATCAATAAATATTCGGCGGGTGATGGATATTCTGCCCCTGACATGCGGGAAGGAGCTCGAAGTGTATACTGGTAGATTCAAATGGAGGAACAGCCAAGATCTTTGACAGTATTTGTTTACGACGAGGGATTATATGAATTCAAGCGCATGCCGTGTCTCATGTCACGCACAACAAGCATCACTTTCACTCAAGCGTGAATGAATTGACCAAGGACGTGAAAAAATTTACTGTAGCATAAATTGATGATGTTGCAATTTTTTCTCAAACTTGGGACAAGCACATACAACATCTACAAACGTTTTTTGGCGCGGTGGACGAATTAGGTTTAACATTTGATATAAAAAAATGTCGATTAGCGGAAAAGAAGAAACCCTTTTTGGGCATTGTAGTTGGATCAGGAAAAATTAATATTGATCTAACGAAAGTACAAAAGCTGGACAATATTCGCCTGCCGACAACGAAGAGGGAAGTAAGAAAAATTCTAAAATTCTTTAATTACTTCCAGAGTTTCATACCACAGTTAGCCAAAAGGCTTTCCAGCATCACCGATTTAACCAAAAGCTGAACAGGTAGTTCGGATCCGATGGACGGTGGAACATCAAAGGAGACTGGACGAAGTTACACAGCAATTGTTTATATTTTATATATCATCGACTACACACGTCCATTTGGTCTGATTACTGATGCTAGTGATCATACGATCGGTTGTTGCTTAGTACAACAAGATGACATGGCGAAATGAAGACCAATTGCTTTCGCAAGTAAAATGTTACTCGATGTACAACTAAAATGGACAACCATTGAAAAGGAGGCATATGCCATACTTGGGGCGGTACAAAAATTCTGAAGCTGGATTTGTCTGTCTTTGATCCACGTTTATACGGATCATATCCCACGGACCTATTTAATAGAAACTGCTCCAAAGAGCTCAAAATTGATGAACGATTTACACATCAAACACCGGGTTAGAAATAAAAACATCGCAGACATACAAGGATTATGGTGAAAAAAGGGTTGGCTGATGAGAAATGCCAATAGAATGGGAGTAAATATTCCACTGCATGAAATATTCAACTGTTGTGGAGGAGGTATGTCAGGGTTGAGGGTCGGGGTGAAGCGCTATGATATTAAATCCTTTTGGTAATGAAGCAATGCGGAAGGTGGATAGATAAGCACGAACCTGGATGGTAGGAGAGAGAGTGCGAAAGAAGAAACTGTTAAAATAATAAGAGTTAATTACGTAGAGAGTCGGTATTCAATAGTTGGAAGTTGGTATTTGGTACAGTTGGTAGAAACAGGCACGTTGGTGGTTGGTAGTCTGGTATACGGTGATAATAACGACAGCACGTTCAGCAAACTCTACGTCATTTCAGCAACCGTACCGTAAAGTGACCTCACGTTCAACAAACTGCACGTCATCATTTCAGCAGCTGTGAAGTGACCACACGTTCAACAAACTAAACGTCGTTTCAGCAACCGTGAAGTGACAAAACGTGCAACAAACTCTGTCATTTCAGCAAACGTGAAGTGACCAAACGTTCAATATACTACACGTCATTTCAGCAACCGTGAAGTGAATACATGCGCAACAACCTACACGTCAGTTCAGCAACAGTGAGCTGCCAGTACATTCAACAACATGTTCAACAACACGCGAAGCACTTAACGACAGCAAGGTGCCAGTACATTCAACAACACATTCAAATGTGTCAGCGTTAGAAGATGGGCAGTCAACGCACTGCAGCCAGAAGTACAGGACGGCCCAAAAGGAAATTTACCGGACAATTGATATTATATACTGAACAATTGATACGTGGACCATAACTATTTATTTATTTGGTTACTTGATTTTATTAAAAAATAAAACATGTTTCTGTTCAAAAATTGCAAGTTTTTGTGTTGGACCGAGAAAAAACCCTTACATGAAACTAAGCAAAACTTGTACACTAGCAACTACAGTTCCCGATCGTACGCTCTCGAATGCTGCGAATGTTCGCAAAAAAAAATCGTAAAACACAGCCAGCAAACCTCTGGTTTAAAACCGTAAACTCATCTGTTGAGAATACTGAACTACCATTTACACTAATTAGTAGAAACAAAAAAGATCGCGTTTAAATAATAGCAATATCACCGAACAGACTGAGGGCCACCTAATACCGAAAAATTACATCATAAAATAGTTGGGAAAAAATCTGAACACATTACATTAAAAGCTAACAAAATTTACCTTTACCTCGGCATTGTTGCTGAATGTGCAAAAGATGAGGTAATTGAAAAAGTAAAATCTAACAATATTAATGTACTGTCATGCGACCCAGTTTTCGAGAAAGATCAGAACGAAGTGAAAAATTAGATGAGAACAACAAATCGTCATTCAGAATTTGCGTTGAAAAGAACGACCTAAATAAAATTAGAGATCCAAACATTTGACCATCGAGCATTATTTAACGAATGGATTTTTAACAAACCAACCACGGTGCCGGACATAGATTTACCTCAAAATACCAGCAATGAATGACGACAGAATAATAAATTCGATCTCCGAATAAAACAACGATTCCGTCTTCAAAGGATAATAATTTCATAAAATTTAATTTCATTAACATTGGCACGTTTTTCTTCTATTAACAATTTTATTTTATTCTAATTTATTCTCCTTATATTTATCAGAACATTGAAAAGTTGTTTTAAGTTACACGGTGGCCAAGCCTAACTAAAATTAATTTTCTTTTTTTTTATCACTGAATCACACTTTTTGTTTTGTCTTTTGTCTGATTAAATAAAAATGATTTGATTTGATATTTAACTTAAAAAATAAAATCCTATGGCAACAAAAGTTATTAAACATTGGTTCAACGTGCCCAGGTGTTTGGTGGAGTCTGTCACAAAGGTATACAGATGGCAAAATTCATTGCTGCATTGCAACCACCAAAGAAACGTTTGTCCAAAACACTGCAAAATTTTTGGCACTAATTTTCTAGCCACTAATTGTCAATACGAATTTGATAATAAACTTATAGGTTAAAACGTTAGTAATATCCCGATTATATGAAAAGACTGATTTGAGTTTTAAAAAATAATATTTTTAATGAATAAATTGAAAAAGATTGTTATTTCAAAATCGACCCCATGCCCTTACCTGTTGACAAAATTTCACGCCCATCGAAGGGTTAACAGAATTTTATTGTTTACGCCTCAATATGTGAGTTAAAATCTTTCATTTTAGAAATTAATTTTTCAATTGCATTCATAAACGCATTTTTTTAATCATTTATTAAAGTTGTTTAATTGATTTAAATGCATAACGGAATCAATTTATGATTCATTTTTTTAGTTTTCAATATATGAATTTTTTTTTTATAAAATTTACATTTTTCATTTCTCATCAATTGAATGTTTGGCAATAGTTACAACGTAACGATTAAATAATTATATTATTCCGTAAATCAATTTTGTCAAACATTGAAAATGTAAATAAATAAATTGTAAAATTTTGGTTATCACGTTTGAAGCGGAGGCAGACGCTTGCGACTGATGATTTATAAATTTTAAACTTTAAATTTTTTTGTATAATTTTTCACACTTTTTAATAATTTTCAAATAATTTTGTATGTTATTTTATTGATTTGAAAAATTTTAGATAAAATAATTTCTATTACAACTATTTGTTTCAGCTGAAGACGGAATACACTTTCACTCAAAAAGGAAACGCATGACAATCTTTAAAATGGTTCATGAAAAAAAAATCAAAGTTCCTTCAAATTTAAAGATGGCGTAAAGAAGGCCTTTTCATTGCGCTGAAACGCCATAGATTTGCAAAAAAAATTAAAAAAAAACAATAAAACAAACCTTTTTATGGAAATTGTGAGTAGAGCTAGGTCTGCTACTATTAACTCTATCAGTCGTTGACCGTTCCTTCAACTTGTTATTGCTGGCATAATTGTGCACTTTGTGGATGCCATAGTGATCAAATGGTCCTTGCTGGAATGAAGAATGCAAGGCACTAGATGCTCTGCTTGATCCCTTTCGTCTAGGTAACTTTCAATTCAACGAATTTTAACAATCATAATTTTTGCTATAGATGTACTTATACCATTATTTCATGTTAATTCAATAAATGTGTTCGAACATGCAGAACAAAATCGTAATAATATTTTATTATAAGTGGAAAAAATAAAATAAAGCTGTTAAAATTAACTTATTAAATTAACATATTTTATTGAGTCAATTGAAAACAGGATTAAATAAAGATGGCTGCCAGCAAAGGTTTGGTGAATGAGGAGAGTAAAATAGTTAATGTAATCTAAAATTTAACCGTTTGCTTTTTTATTTGTTGCATCAAAAAAAACACAACTAAAACAACAAGATTTGAAAAACGATTGCTTGAAAAGTATTTTTATGATGCTTCTTTTAAAATGTATTACATTATGTACAGTGCAATATAAATTAGAGTATGCAGGTAAATTGAATAAAAGATAAATATATGGTAATATACAGACCAAGTTTAAATAAATGTTATGTAATTCTTGTCGCATTTTACAATATCTTATATTCATATGCCCTAAATCATGAAATTTTCAGTTTCTTTATTAAGGAGCTTTGATAAACGTAAAGGTACTTGCAAATCGTTCGTCACTTTAGCAAATAATCCCAAAGGCCGTAACATCGATACCATACGAAGTACATATACATTTTGTATGCACGTGCAAGCACCGTACTACAAGGATGGGTCACGCACAGATAGCATTCAAACCAGAGTCAGCAAATCATTAATTATTAATTATAAATGAATCATTGACAGCTAACAAATTGTACAACAGTTGGTCATAAAAAGCATTGAATCACTCACACTATCATGCACATGCAACTGTTAGAAAATTTTCCTTTTAAACTTTTATCAAAAATCTTTTTTTATTGAACAAAATTTTATTCAGCAAAGGCTGGGAAACGGTGAAGTTCTGAGGAACATGTAAACTTCCAGATCAACTTTGAAAAACATGTAAAAACAAAAACTTTTCACTATATATTTTTCACTAAAAATCAAAAATTGAAGCCAAAGTTTAGACTGAAATATGAAAAAAATTTATTTTATATATATAAAAAAACTAGATAATACAATTTCCAACCCAACTCTTGGTGATGCGGGTCAGCTGATCAGTGACAAAAAAATGGAAATCTAGAAGGATGGCAAAAATACTATAGCCTGTTACCCAACCGCCCGTTGCCGACACCTTCGTTGGAATTGTTGGAGTTCGTTAACTTAGCTACTGCAAGTCCTGAAATTAGTGTTGAATCGCCTCCTGTGTTTAAAGTGGCCACTGCTATCAAGACTTTGAAAAATTGTAAAAAAAAACCATGTGGTAGTATCCATCCGAAAATGTTAAAATCAGGCGGTCCCATGTGTGCTGGATGGCTACATTGTGTGGCACTCTTGTGTGACAGTTTGGTATGATTCCCGAAGGCTGAAGAAAGGACAGTATTATTTTCAAAGTAAAAGCCACAAAGGTAGGACGCCATCAATGCAAAAATTGCTGAGGCGGATGTGTCACACTTTTGTCAGTCCCAGGAAAAGTGTTAGTTTGTTTTCTGCTCAATTGCCTTCACCGTCCGTAATTGTTCCGACGCAAAAGGAAGCAGAGTGGCTTCACACCAGATGGATCTACAATTAATTGGATTCTCACATTGTCATTCCTACCACAAACCAAACTTTATAATAGGATTTAAAATAAGGAACAGTTTCCATTTCACTTTTTAAATAGGGGGTTATCAATAACAGAATTTCAAAAAAATTAAAATCCTACTCTTCAGGCAAACTTATTCAGCGTCATAATTTGGTTTAAATAAAATGGATCCTCGAGAACTTAATCAATTTGAGCGTAGTTAGTATCTTTGAAAGCAATAAAAGGTACCTTACAACCAAGCTAATAATAACAACTCATATATGTTGCTTGTAACCTTAAAACTTTAACTCTCGAGAATAAGCAACTGTATTTTACTCCTTTATTCTTACATAAACGTTTTAAAAAAAATTTTCTACAAAACTGGTCCATCGGCTCCTTCGTTTAAACTATCAGAATGGTAACCAAAAGATAAAACTCTATTTCATTGAAAAACTATTTGTCCTATATTTTTGTTTTACTATTTTTGTTTATACTTTTTGGTTGATATACCTATTTCAATTATTAATTGCACGACATGAATGAAGTTTATTCATTAACTTTTGTTTTCCTCAACCCCAAAGCTCACATTCTTGTAACGATTATGGTAACTCTTCATTCAACATTCTACGCCTACATTCTTACGAAAATTAATAATTTAATTTTAAAAATATTATTATATAACTTTTGAAACGACGACCACACATCAACAAACATTTCAAAAATTATTAAATTAAGTCATTTCGACTTAACATAAGATATTCTAACATGCAAAAAGCGTATCAACAACCGAAATGAAATACGGAGTTAGAAGGTAACAAGGACTTGTATGATAAAGAGAAAAAACTTGAGAACGTCCATGCTAATGAAACATGCAAATTCATTGAACTTTGCCTCACCATCAATTGAAATCCAGTCCGTTTAGATAAACCATGACAATCCTAACTGTTTAGGCTCGTTTCACAAAAATGTGTTATATAAACAAACATTTGAGACTTCATCTCTTTCATTTTTGAAAATGTTTAAATTTGTGTTGCTTCATCTCTTTCATTTCTTAAAATGTTGAAATTTGTGTTATCTCATATTTAACCCACCTATGTTGTTATTTGATAGGCATAAGAGTTTTTGGCGTCTTCTTTATTAGCCTTGTATAACCGCAAAAGTTATGAAATTTATTGAATGCCATGCAGCTTTACTATGTTCAAACCATCACAAAATTTACATCAACTTTAAAAAATCCAGACACCGTGTTCTTTGATATAATTTTTACTCATGGAAAATTAGATACCTATACAGATTCATCTTCAGCTTCGGATCAGATGTCGTGAATGTCACAAGGTTATGGACATATTTTAGTGCAGTTAATGTCCATGATCATATAATATTTGTAATTCATGACAAAAATTTTCAATACAGCTGCAAACCTCGTTCAAATGGTTACACATCAATCTGAGACCCTTGCTTACATCAATGCTTTCGCAAGTAAGATGATGCAGACTTATGTTAATGTTATCAATTGTGTCCGTTGTGTTGCTTGATTTAAATGGATCTCGATGCAGGTCATTGTTATTATTTGTTAAATTGGCGTGTTTATTGTCAAGAGTATTATTTATTGTGGTTTCACACAAAAACTTCATATTTTTCTTGCAAACGTTGAGTTTATCACGGCTGGCAACTGCACTTGCTGGAATTACGTTGGTATCCATTTGTTTAACAGGATGATAAAGTTTTCGAGTTTTGTGATTGAAACAATACATATTAGGAACATCACAATTGAAAGTTTGCTCATCAGAGTTATTATTTTTGTGGCGTTTATTGAAAGCACAGCTATTATTATTATCTAATATTAAACTATTCATTTGATAACAATTTTTGTTAGAGAATTTTTTGATAAAATCACTTGATTTAACAACCTGTTTGTGTGTTTTAACGTTATTTTTATTGATTTCTTTCTTAAAACCAATAAACTGACAACTTTCGTTGGTAATACAACCATTATTATCAACAATGTTAGTATTGCAGAGTGAACTGTCATCAAAACCAAATTGTGCATGATCATTACGTGGCTGCTGGTCGATCAAGCCAACCTTGAGAATTCTGTTAATAAGAGGAACTATTTGATCATCAGACAATGCCTCAATATGTAGAGCTGGCGGTAAGATTGACGTTGATGGAGAACTCAATGGGGACGCAAAGGTGGTACTTTTTGCTGATGTGCCTAAGATTTCGTGCAAGTTGTTCTCTGGTGATTCGATTGTGGACACAGCTTTCGAAATAGAGCTAACATCTTTTTTACGCTTACAACAATTGAGTTTATCTTTAAACTTTTCACTTTTATTGTCAGTTTTTCGAACCGTGAACAGATTGCTTGCATTTATTTCAAAAGTGACACATTTTTTATGAAGATTATCTCCAGGCTTCCCTTTTTTATTTTCCAACAAAGCATTTTTTGCCGTTGCCTTAATATGAAATTTTATCAAAACCTGATTATAATAATATTGATAATAATGATGGCATTGGTGGTGATATAGAGGATAATAATGATGATGATTCAAAGTGGATTGTAAAGTTTGGTGCCTGAATGTTTTGCAAATTGCACAAAAACAAAATTGGAAACTAACGAAAAAACTAAATATTTAAAATCAATAAACAAGTAAAATGAATCAAATGATATTTAAAAGTAATTGAAATTCTTAAAATTGCTTTTATTTCAAATAATAACAAAAAAACTCAATTGGAATTTGATTGAATTTCAGCATCTTCGAAGTTGTAAACAATTTAATAACTTTATGTTGGAGATCGAAATTTAATTATAAGCCCATCAAAATTTCTTATTACGTTTGTAAAAATGCTGGCCTAACCGGAGCTGAACCGGAAACATTGGACACTAGCACACCATTCTACTATGCTGACAACACATCTCCACATTAGTGCAACTTATTATTGAATACATCGGCAGAAATATTTATAACTTTTAAAATTATTTAAAAATTATGTTAAATATTACTACCAGCATATTTGCAGAACTATTTTTAGATGGCTGAAACAACAGAGTCTAAATGAAACGAATTCAGTCAACGAGCCATAAAGATACCAATGGACAAGCGTCAGTTGTTAGCAACAATGAACAACAACAACACGAACATAAACACACGAATGTCTCACAAAATCATTTATCACGATGTGACGTTAATGGAGTTGCCTGTGTTTATTGATCTGCTCCGACAATAAAGAGTAAATGCAATTTAATTTTTTCGTAATTTAATGTATTCAGCAAGAGATAAAATGACTTTATAAAAATCTCTTGCTGTTTAATGTAAGCCTGCAAAATTTAAATCAACCTGTGCAAAAACAAGCGTCAGCGGTAAGACAACAGAACAGCAGCAACGAGTATCCAACAGCAAAATAAGAAACTCAACGCATAACAAAATGAGAAAGAAGTACAACGCAAGCAAACCTGTCCAACGAGTTTGCTGTAAGATCGTTGTTGGCTGTGGTGAGTGTTGTTGCTAGGAACTGCAGTGTGTGGCTTATTGCGAAGGTGAGGTAGTACATTCTTATGCGGGTGTTGGCCTGCTGGGTTGTTGGAGGGTCTGTGGAGGGCGTTGGAGGTGGACGTCGGGGCAGGCTGGTTCCCAGATCGCGGCTCCTTAAATTTAAAGTTAAGTTTAAAAGAATGAGAAAAACGTAAAAATATGAAATGTAAAATTATTATGCAATAATCAATTGTTATTACTATAAATGCATTTTTTTACAATATCTATATCGATATCTATCCAATATCTATAAGCAATTATTGATGAAAATTAGTTAGTTAGTTAACTTCCAATTTAACTTTTCGATTTTTCTAATGGTAGAAATCACAATATGTTCGGCGTTAGTTCAAATTTTGGTTTTGAACTAAAGAAACTTGAAAAAGATTTACGATCAACCGTTAGAAAAACTGAAAAGTTAAATTGGTTGTTAACTAACGCTGAACATGTTGTGATTTTTATCAATAATTGCTTTTCTGACAGTCTTAATCCAATAAACAAATTTTAAAAAACACTAAGAACTGGTTTAAAAATTAATACTGTATTAGCGATAATCTGTTTTAATAAAATATTTCTAATAATTGCAGTAGAACTGGTTAATTTACGCATTTACTGTTTTGGAGGGGCAGTGTGAAAGTTGCACGTGTTGTTACATAGAAATGCAGAGACGACGCAGTTCAACATAATGCACATGATTTATTATCGTGAATCAGTGATTTCATCCATCAAACAGATGTAAGATTTAAATAAAACATGCTCAATGTATAACCATCAATGAAGTTCATTTGTTGGAGCAGTTAACAATTTCTGAACAACGATTGATCTTCCTAACTTATTGACATTAATAATACTTAAAAAAAAGTACATAAATCAAGTTGAAAAAATTTGGACTGAACATTTTTTGTCATATTTTTCAGTAATAGAAATTAATTTTTGTAGACTTACATTTTATGATGAAAAATTTGAGCGTACCTAAACAATGCAACTAATTTGTTTGTACCAACGTGTGTTTTTGTGTACCAACTCTTTTTACTCTACCTATGAATCTGAATTAATTAATTATAAATATCTACTATTCTTTAAACACTCTATTTTTCTTAAAAATTCTAAAAAATCTGCTTCAACATCTAAAAATATGTGGTCTATTCTGTCTAAACTTCATCATAAAAAATCCTCTCACTCATCTTTATCTGCTCAACAGTATCATGACTTTTGTAAATAGAATTAATTCTTTAAGAACATTTAATTTTCATTCTACTCCTCATAACTTTAATAAACTTACTACTAATTCTTTTCCGTATTTACTCCTATAAATCTAGAACTTACTACAATTATTAATTCTATGTTATCTAAAACTTGTTCTCTCGATCTACTTCCTTCTAGTTTACTTGAAGAATTTTCTTCAACAATTTATCCATTATCCTATCATTATCCTATCATTCTTGAGTTAGTTAATTTATCTCTTTGCACCTCTAAATTTCCTACTTCTTATAAAAATTCTATTGTTATTCCTATTTTTAAAAACTCATCTTTAGATCCTTGCTCTTTATCTAATTATAGACTTGTTACTAATATTACTATCATCTCTAAAACAATAGAAAAAGTAATTTATAAACAATTATCATTATATTTAAACTCTAACTCCTTGCTACCTGTATTTCAATTTGATTTCAGACCTGCTCACAGTACTTAAACTTCTTTACTCAAAATACATAATGATATCCATCTCTCCATCCGACAATGGTAATTTTACCCTTCTTCTTGCTTTTGACTTTTCCTCTGTTTTTGATACTGTTGATCGATCATACTATTCTCTTGAGGCTGCTAGATCTTTCTTTTAATATTAATGGTTCTTGTCTATCTTGGTTTTCTTCTTATCTCTGTAATCGTTTTTTTCTGTTGTCCTTAATAATTCTACTTCTAACTCCTCTACTCTTACTTTTGGGGCACCTCAGGGTTCTATCCTTGGCCCTCTTCTATTTATACACTATACATCTGAACTATCTCGTATTATTAATAATTTTTCTTTCTCTAGTCAACTATATGCTGATGATTCTGATATTTATACTTATTTATATTTTCTCAATAGTGTTCTACATATTCTATCTCTATGTCTTTCTTCAATTATCGCTTAGTCTGACTCTATTTGTCTTAAACTTAATCCTTCAAAATTTGAATTAATTTGTTTTTGTTTGTCTAAACACTCTATTACTATTCCTTCTATTATCTTACCTGATTCTAAAACTCTTTATGTTTCTCGCAAGTTTCGTAGTCTAGGCTTTATCTTTGATTATAGCATGTTTCTTCTTCTCAGATTAATAGTGTTGCCAGAAGTTCTTACTTTCATCTACGTAGAACAAAAAAACTTTTGCCTTTTCTTGATGATCCTACTCTTCTCCTTCTTGTTACTTTGTTAGTCTTATCTAGGATTGATTATTGTAACTTGCTTTACTATGGTCTTTTTGATTCTACACTCTATTCTTTAAAAGTTAAAAAAAGGAACATTATATAAAGAAAAAGGCATAAGACAGTTTTATCACAACAACAACGACAAACAACGACGACAACAACAACAACAACAATAACATGATAATCATACATAACAGATGCAAAAACTTCACATCGAACCTCGGGAACACTAAGCAGATGGGAGATTGCATGATGGTGATGTTGTTGTTGATGTTGTTGTTGATGCGGTTGTTGATGTTGATGAAACGATTGTTGCTGTTTAGATGTGTCGTTGGACAACTGAGGTTTGAATGATAATGAATGTATTTGTCGAGGTGATATCTGGTGATGCTTGTTTGTTGTGCTGGTGTCGTATATGAGGTCATGCAGGCCAACATCTGCCTGTTGTTTGTGGCTGCTATGGCTGCGTTTGGAACTCAACACGCTTGTGGTTTCTGCTTCTCTGCTGAGTATTCACGATGAACCAACCAAATTAAATAATCATGCACAAGCAAATAACATGAAATAAAAATTAAAATAATAAATGCGTCTACATTCTTATATGAATAAGCATTCACTTTTTGTGGAACGACAAACGTTCAAAAAGGACACAACATCCAGATCAGAGCGGCACAATAGACACAACATCCCGAACCACACAACGACATAAACACAAACAACACAACACAAACGACAAAGCATGACAAATAACAAACAAACAAATATCACTAACCTATCAGTGAAGAGTGGTCTGACAGTAAGAACTCCATCGAGATTGATATCATCAACATATGGAAACACTGTAGACAACAAGCTGCTCTGATTGTTTTATAGTTTTGTGCTGTTTTCTATTCATAATTTTTCATTAATCTTGCTTTTACAAATTAAAAAAGGTTTTAATGTTGTATTTGTATAGAATGTCAATGAAAATTCCAAGATTGTTTGATAAAGAAACATTTTTGTTCACAATTGCATGATCTTAATGTATCACAAAAATAGTTAGATCAAATCTAAACTTTCTGGAAAGCATTTTTCTGCATTTTTGTAATTTTAGATAACTTTTACACACCATGTATATAATTATTCAAATCTAATAAAAAAAAAGAACGATGACAACTTCACATAATTCAATTCTAAACTCACACCTCACACATTATTGTAAGTAGAACGCATGAATGTAAAAATTTCTCACAATGACAACAAAACAACATTGCCACTCATCAATATAGGTGATCGCTGTTGTACAATGCAGAGGGAATGCTCGGTCTCTAAAACTTTGAATGCAATCAATTACTCCCCACCTGAACAACGCAGGATTTTTTGCTTTTTATTTATTCGCGTTTATTCATATTTATCACGGGAACAAAAGTATTCAGATCATTTTTACGTCACTGTGCATGAATAGGACAAAGGACCAGATGGTTCCGAAGATAAATGAAACAAAAAGGAATAAAACTTTTGAAAACGTCTAATAAATATATGCAACTTTCTAGTCTATCCAGACTGAATTTGCGTCTTCTAAGCTTAGGAGATACAAACATAACTCAATGTAGGTATTGTAACGTTATATTACGATCTAATTATTGAAATGCAGACATTATGATGAATTTTTATAATCTAACTTTTTCAGGAGAAGACATAACATTATGCAGTCCATTCTGCAATATGTTCCTCTGACTGGAAGATCTTTGTGAGGCCACATCACATTGCTGTCTGTCAGTTTCCAGATCATCAACAAGCACCAGTTCGTGCTCGTATAAGTTTTTAAAATCATGACTAGGATTATTTTTGGGCGTGATCGGATTGAAGGGAAGATGATGTGTGGTTTTGCGATCAGCTAAGTCATGTGAAGTTTTCGTTGCAGCTTTTTCAGAGGTGAAAACTGGAATAAATATTTTAATAGATTAAAACAAATTCATTATCCAAATACTTGACACATAATTGTAAAAGTTATTAAAGTAATGAAAAACACACCAAGAACAGCTGATAGACCAACAAAACCAAACCTTTTGAATGTTGTTCGACAAGTTTGGACAGCAAGGTAGTAAGCACGGGACTGAAAGTTTGGAAGATGTTGAGACACAAATTAGATAGCAGCTGATCTCTCCAGCAGTTGACAGGGGTGACCGGGGGAACACCAGAATTGTTGTGCCTCGGCCCACGCTTCCTCTCTTCAGAACTACTTTCAATTTTTTATAAAAACGTTGTTAGTTAATGCACCGCAAAGTTTTAAAAGTTAGTTGAGACATTGTAAGTTTGATGTTCTGTTATTATTATTTCATAGCACGGGCAAGCCCCTTGCCATCACAAAACAAAACTCAAAAAACTAAGCAAAATAAATGATTGTCCGAAGGTTAAAGGAATAAAATTAAGTAAAACATAATTAAACCATCATTCGATTCGAATTATCAACCGAAAAATGACTGTAAATAAAAATATTAAAGAAATTTTCTACAGACATCAATTAGAATTAAACAATTGCAATAAATTAAAAGTTTGCTCGCCAATTAAACTTTATATCACCAAAAAAATCATCAATTGTCGATTTAAAAACAGACAGAGAATCCGCATTAACAGCAACCGAGGGCAGCATATTCCAATCTTCCACCACTCTATTTGAGAAGTAGAATTTATGACAGTCTTTATGAGAAATTGAGGCTGTTAACTTGAGGTTATGTCCTCTTGTACGCTCATCGCCAGAAAAAAACAAAGTAGGTCCAATATCAGCCGAAACACCCTCGTGTATTATCCTATAAACTAATATAAGATTGGCTCTTCGTCGTCTGAAGGCAAGAGACGGCAAACCCAGTTTCCTCAGTCGATCATCGTATGAAAGATTTCTACAAGACTTTATCAAACGAGTTGCTCTTCTTTGTACCTTTTCCACCTCGTCTATTAGTCCAACTTTATAAGGATTCCACACTTGAACTCCATATTCCAAATGCGATCTCACCAACGATTTGAACAACAATAGAAAAGCTTCGTTTGAAAGGCCCTTAAAGTTTCTGGCAATAATACCCAACATTGAATTTGCTTTGTGCACTATTTTCAATACATGGCTTCTGAACCTCATTTTATTATCCACAACTATTCCAAGATCTGATAGCTCATCAACTTCAGGAAGATTGAACCGCGAATTATCATCATCCACAATGGTGTATGAAGTACACGGCTGGCGGGAACCGATTCTTAGTAACTGGCATTTATCAGTATTTATTTTCAATTTCCATTCCTCAAACCAGGTTAGTAATTTTCTAATATCTTGCAAAAAACTATTTTTGTCTTCCTCTGTTTTCAACACTCTGAAGATTTTTGAGTCGTCAGCAAAAAGCAAGATATTATCACATACTGAAAAAATATCATTGATATAGATAATAAACAGTAGAGGGCTCAAAACCCCACCCTGGGGAACTCCACTCAGGACTGGTCTTGACTTAGATAATGTATCCTCTAATTTCACCTGAAATGTTCTGTTGTTGAGATAATTCTCAATCCATTTTACTATCTTACCATTCACCCCATACCGCCCAAGCTTAAACAACAGACGTTTATGTGAAACTTTGTCGAACGCCTTTTCCAGATCCATGTAGATTACATTGACTTCGTAACCATGATCTGTTCCATCAACCACCGCCTCTAAAAATTTCAACAGCTGCAAAACCGCGGAGCGTCCAGGAATGAAACCATACTGACTCTTCGAAAAAAGATTATTTTCCATAAAGTATTTCATAATATGGTCCTTTATCAGCCCCTCCAGGACCTTACAACAAATTGACGTCAATGCTATTGGACGGTAATTCTGAGCAAGATCTTTTCTACCTTTCTTGTGCAACGGGATCACATGACTCTGCCTCCAATCACCAAAAACGATACCCTCATCCAATGAACATTGAAAAATACGACTCAAGTGAGTGGTAACCACATCACGCATTTCCCACAGAATTCTTGGATGAATCAAATCTGGACCCTTCAATTTGTCTGCTACCATTTCTTTATTTATCTTCAAGTCTTCCATTTTTGTACCATCAATTACTGGAAAATTTTGGTCTAAAAAGTTTATCTCCTTTTCATAGACCGAGGAAAAAAAATCTGCAAATGCTTCTGCTTTTTCTTCAGCATTTGTAACAATTCTACCACCCACCGATAGTGGACTCATCGATTCAACATGTCTGGTGACTTTCTTTACATAGTTCCAAAATAACTTCGGATTATTTTTATAATTACTGGCAATTCTATCCTGAGATTGTTTTTTCAATTCACTGGTTATTTTTTTTATTTTTTCTCTAATTTTACGGTAAACTTCCAATCTGTTATCGCCATATCTATAAATGGATCTCCAAATCAATCGCTTTTCCCTGATTAAATTTTTTAGCTCATTGCTCATTTTAAATTTATAATTGTTGTTATTACTTCTAACAGGAACAAACAGTTGAGTATATGTAGTCAATTTAGCTCTGAAAAATTTCCAGAACTCTTCAGTATCCTCATTCTGACCTGTTCGATTATCAAGTTCTTGTGACAGAAGCTCTCTGAAACTTTCATAATTTCCTGAATCATAACAATACTTTTTCTTGTATTTCTCAGGTGGGCATCTGAAACCTATTACTTTGAATTCCACAATAGAATGGTCACTATTACCCAAAGGTGGATGATGCATAATGTTGCGGACCAACTCTTTAGCTGATATTACCAGATCAAGGATGTTTGCTGCCTGTCCATCTCTGAATCTTGTTGGAAAGTTAATATGTTGAATTAAGAACTTATCTTTCAGAATACTCAAAAATTCATTTTCAATTTTTTCATCACTTCCTCTGCAACTAAATGTCTCCCAATCAATTTCAGGAAAATTAAAATCACCCAGCATTAGAAAATCACCATTTAATGAAAGACCCTCAATTAACAAAGATAACAAATTTTTATTGTTTTTTTCATCAGACTTTGGACTTCTGTAAATAAAAACAATATTTAAAATACTTTTGGACATCACAAGTTTAACAGAAATATGTTCTTTGAAATCTGATTTCATGGCAACCTCAGAAACAACTATTGAATTTTTATAGTACAACACCAAACCTCTTTTGTTGACTTCAGCAAAACCTGAGGAAATGATGGAGTAACCATTCATATTTATTTCAGATAAAACTCTACAATTTCTAAAGTTTTTTGGATTTACTTCATTCAAAACTATCAAATCTGGTGAAATCTCCAAGCTCTGCAAAAATATTTTTAAATCCTCAAACTTGTTAGTGAAAGAATCAACATTGGACATAATTATACTTAAATTATTGTTGTTGTTACAGCTTAAATTATCTATGATGCTAAATTTTGCCTTCTGTAAGCAATCACATGAAAGTCTCCTGGTTTGCCTTTTAACCTGAAAATCCACTTTGTGATATCTTCTTTAGCAGCAATTTCACTTTTTTTCTCTTCAAGAATTTTTTTATTACTGATTCTGTCTTCCTTAGATAGATCATGATTTATTATAACTTTACTAAAACATGCTGAGTTTCTCAGTTTAAAACAGTTTGCAAGCAACAAATTCTTGGTAGTTAAACTTGCTAGTTGTACTAAAACTGGTCTTGGTTTGGCCTCCTCTGATTTTCTACCCAACCTGGATATATCAACCACTTCTGACTCAGAATCAATATCAGCAATCTCTTTCAACAGTTTGCCAACACATACCCTGGGGTTATTTTCCTTCTCATCTAAATTATATAATATTATGTTATTTTTTCTTTTTTCCCTATCATTATTAAAATCTATTTTGGTAGTTGTATCTAAAATGGATTTTTGCATCTTTTTAACATCAGTCGCAAGAGTGTCAACCTTCCCTTTTACAGCTTCTGAATATTTCATTAACACTTGTTCACTTTTTTCAACTGTTTTTTTAGTTATTTTCTCATTATCTTCCATCTGTTTTAAAGAAGTTATAGATATATTTTCCATTCTTTTTCTTAAACCTGACCATTCTTCATTTTGTGCATATATGGCTTTTTCAAGAATCTCCATTTTTGACATCATGGAATGTGTAATGTCTCGCATTTCACTTTTATAAACTTCCAATGATGGTCCAAAATCCAAACTGGCAGCCTTTTCTGTTTCAACCAAAATTTGTAGCTTTTCCCTATTACATTTCATGCATTCTTCACATAACTTTAATCCCAAGTTATCATTGTCTGTACACTTCAGTTCTGAAACTGTGTCTTTCGGCTTTTTCTTTCTTTCCATCACTTGCAATCAATTAACGAGATATATTTACCACAAAAGAAACAAATAAATAATTAATTTAAATCAAGTTAAGTTAAATGTTCGGTTTTACGAGTTTTACGAGCGATAATACGATAAACGTAAAGACGATAAACCAATGAAGAAAGCCATGTTATGAGTTTGCATTGGGAAATGTTTCATTAACAAAAATATTAAAAAAAAAACTTATTTTCACTTCATTTTTAACGAAAAAATGTTTTATTAGTTCAAAAAAATAAAAAACCTTTCATCGTACTTTAAAATTAACGCTGACATCCATGGCAGAAAAAATAATCACACTTTATTTATTTTAAAGAAAGAAAAATGTTGAATCACTGAATAACGAAGATTAATGAGTTAACATATAAGCATGTTCAAAAGCACACTTACAAACACACACACAAAACATCTGTTACAAATAATCGTTATCGACACCATAACATTCTTAAAATATAAATACATTAGCCGAAGAGCGAATAAATTATGCAGCCCATTGCAAAAGCACAAACAACATATTGGAAGCAATCTAACTAGTAGTCAATAGCGAGGACTTCTTCATAATGACCTTGAAGTTCGATGACCTCATCATCGCCATCATAATTAGCACCATTTATTGAAGACCCATATTCATCAGCTTCATCTTCCTCACCACTGCCAACTGATTTTAAAATTTTTGAAGCTTTTTCTCCTTTCACCTCAAGACTGAACAATGATGAATGAATAAAAATTAAAATTACGAGGTGATATTTACAATGATTGGTTTAAGCAAGTTGAAAAAATGAGTAGTAAAGAAGAAAATGTAGATAAGATTGTAGATATGTAACCCCAGCAGCACTCTTATGATCACCGTGATAATGTGAGTTTGGTCATGTGTCTTCAGAGTAGGGCTGTAATGGTCATATTTCCAAATTCGGCTTCAAACCGATTCCAGTCAAAATTAGGCCAAATTTCGAATTTAAGTCGCATTTTTGTTTTTAGGGTTTATATTTGTATCTATGCATTTATTTACGCGTTTACAAATCGTACATTTATTTGTTTACATGTGGACATGTATGTGATTGCTTTTTGACCAATGTTGTATATGCAAAATGATTTGGAACGACAAGAATATTCTAACTGATGTGACTATCTTGTCTATATCTTAATCACTTTGAAATTACAAAATGTTAACACAAAGCACTAATGATTGAGAAATTCGTTTTTCAAAATTATTAAAAATGTGGGGTGCAGGCGTGTATCAGAAATGTTCGCCTGGTTCAAAGTGTGCGTTTGAAAATAATAGTATTGACAGAAATCGGTAAAGAGTTGTTAATTCAAATCGCATTAAATTTAAGCTAATTTATTAGATTATTTATAGGGATGTAGTATAATAACGTTTTATGTGAGAGCTCAGTCAGTAGAAGTGCCATGTCACACGCTGTCGATCTGAAGCTCAAAGGATATTATGCGCTAAGCGAATGATGCGGGCTTGCACGTGCGTATGAAATACGTGTGTACATTAGAACTGCAAAATAAAGAACAAGCTAATGTTTGCAAGGAAGCTAATGAAGTCATACTGACAAGTTTTAGCATAAAAATGTAACCGATGCACAAATCCGGCTTCCGCTTCGGCCGGATTTTTTTGTAAATTCAGCTAAAACCGGCTCTACCGGTATTGAAAAAGTAAAATTCGGTGCAGCTTTACTTTACAGTGTGCCAGTAAATGATGATTATGTTACTAACGATGCACACTTTAAATAAATAATGTTGAAAACTTTAATGTAATTTGAAACGAATTTTAAAAAATAATGATTGAAAACTCACCTCATGCTGTTAAAAAAATCTGTCAATGGAAATGTCTCTTTACTGTTCAATTTCAAATAACATTTTTTCAGTTAAAAAATTACGACACAAAAATACACTTGAAAACAATAAAAAAAAAACTTGAATGTTTATTTAAATAACTTGGGTTGATTTGAAAATAAAACATTAATAGCTGAAACTTGAAAAAATTGAATTTAAAATATTTAGGACATGAAATCATAGACGTAGAAATTCAGAAATGTGGCACATACAACCGTGTACTACCTAAAAGATCGTATCTAAATCTCAAAAAAAACTAATAAAAAATTTATAGAATGTGAATTTAATTTTTTTGTAATCAATAAAATTCTTTTATTGAAATTTAATAAAAAACCAAAAAAACTGATTGTGGCAGTGGCAATAATAAAGGCATGGTAACAAAAATAGCAGACTTCAGAGAACAAGCACAAATGTTGCCACAAAAAAGCTGATATTACGCACCTATGACCAATTGACTATGCATGAACTATGAAAAGCCCAACATACCCCTGCAGATGTCTGTATGTTAATTCGTTGTTCATTAATTTTGTTGAGGGTGAATACCTTTGGTAACCATGTTCCTGTTGCTCCAACAACTTTGCACCAGTCACCCTGTTTAAAAAATTTATGTATAATTTATATTGAGGTTAAGGTAAATTCGGACAACCAAATTATGAACAAGCAATCATGTAATGAAATACAGCCAATAAAATAGCAGAAATAAAGTCAATTATGAAACATATCAGCATCAAAGAAACAAATACATATGACAAATAAGCCACGAATATGCAACAAACGTGCCAGAAGTATTTAGCAGAGCTTCAAACCGTTACTTTTTTCGTTCCGGTTTTCGGTTTCGGTTCCAAGAGTGAAAAAATTTTGCATCGGAGCTGGTTTAATTCAATAGATAAAATGAATAATACGCTGTGTCTGTGGCCAACCGATTTGAGATGTTGAATAATGCACAAGAGGAATTAACATCAAAATCATTGTCCAAAGTCAGTTTTGTCAGAAAAAGCTATTAAAACTTTTAGCTTTGCTGATATAAAGAAAAAAGCCTGAATTATGGATGATAAATGGAAACTAATTGAAAAGTAACGAGAGGCAAAACATGGAGATCAAGTATGATAAAAAAATGAATGCAGAAGTGCAGAGAAAAGTAATAGCAGATAAACAAGCCAAACTAAATTGTTTTGCGACGAGTTGGATAAGGCTCAGCAAAAACGTCAAATCACCCGCAAATTTCAGCCGCAGCTTAAGTGCATCGAAGCGAAGAATGGCAAAGTTATTAAAAAAATTCAACAAAGAGTTTAAAAAAACCAAAAACCCCATTTTTAGAAAATTTCAAATTTGATTAATGGTTCGAATTTAATCATGCACTGACTGAAACAAAATTAGCCAAAATTAACCGAAATTTTTCTAGCAAACATTAATCAAATTTTAAAATACAATAAAAAAGACATTCAAGGAACCTCAAATGAGGAAATGCACTTCTCCATTCGTGACACTCCCTGATGATGGCGTGGTTTCCATCATGCTTGCCATCAAACAATATCCCATCCATTGCATCAAACAACTCGTTTGTCTTTTTCGTTGCCAACTGGTCAAAGTCCTTCAAATTGTTTAACAATCAACATTTGTTCAACAATCAACATTTGTTTAACATTCAATATTTTTCAACCTTCAACATTTGTTTAAAATTCGATGTTTATTTAACATTCACAGTTTGTTCAACATTCAACATTTATCAACATTTGAAAGTCATTTAATATTCAACAATCATCTAGCCTTTCAATTACTAATTAAGGCTTGAAAAACAAATTAACAGATCAGCAAACGTGACCTAATTAGTTAAACTTAAACCATTCGCTGAACCAAATATTTTCCTAAACACAACTGAATATGTTCCAGAAATTATAAAAAAAATAAAGCAAATTTCTTCCCAGTAGATTGTCATCATTATTAATGTAAGGTCAGCATTCTAATAAACTAAAAAACTAGAGATGTACCAAATTGGACTTTTTAAATATACAAACACAAATCTTGCCATAGCCAGAGTTGTGCATCCATTACATTTTATGTTACAACTTGTGACTAAGGTTTTTCTTATTAGCTTTCCAGCATTAATCTCAAGCCCAGTCTAGAACGTTATTGATGACCTAATAAACTAACTTGAATTTGAAGTAATAACTTTGATTTCTGTAAAGAATTTTGTATACAAACAGATACAAAAAACATATATTAAAACATAGGTATACCAATACAATAAGAAAATTTGTAATTTGGTTATATCCATGCACCACCTATATGAACATATTTTGAAAAATAAATTTATCAATCATAGTGCTTGATGTTAATATCTGGTAATTCAAAAACAATTGAAATATAATGAAATAATTTAAAAGCAATTGAAATATAATGAAGTAATTTAAAAGTAATTAAATTATAATGAAGAGACAGCTAATTTACAAATTATTCTCTTTTCCCATCAGCAGCTTTAAATTCAAAAATTCAAAGACACTTTATATTATTTGCTTGATTGATTCATTTATTTTCAATTCATATCTCACAGCATACAAAAATTAATAGAAGTTCGTAACATGCAGCAAAAATATGAAAAAAAAAATAAGAATAAACTATAAATAAGGAAGAATTTTTAACAACAAGAGACCAACATTTTCAGTCATTGAGAACAAACTGCTGTTTTCAGTGAGGAAACCTGATGATGACAGTGAGTGACTGAGGGACAGCTTATCAAATGTACATGACATGGCACTTCCAATTCTGCTGTCCACACTTTCTATGCTGTGCACGTGTGTTTATATTTGTGGATGTGTGTCTCTCTCTCTCTCTCTCTCTCTCTCTCTCTCTCTCTCTCTCTCTCTCTCTCTCTCTCTCTCTCTCTCTCTCTCTCTCTCTGTGTGTGTGTGTGTGTGTGTGTGTGAAACAAAGTGTGTTTGTGTGTGAGAGTGAAAATGTCCAACCAAATACACAGACATGATTATTATAAAAGAAATAGAAGTAAAACCTGAGCAAATTTACAAATACACATGCAAGAATGTAGTATTATGTACACTTAAAAAATTTAAGTACAATAAGTTTTATAATTCTTTCATATGAATAGGAAATTCACTTCATATTATTTCAATTTATATCAAATAAAAACTGTTTTTCATATTAAAAATTTAAGTCATTAAAAATTAATAAAAATTAGATCTAAAAACATAAATTAACCAAACCATATGTTAAGATGCCTTATTATTAACGCCTTACATCAATAATTTTTACAACAGCTGGCAAATAACATGTAGTACTGCAGTGAACTCTAATTTTTAGTAAATATTGGATATTAACCACTTTGCACTAGAAAAAATGATTCAAACAACAAAAAAAAACAAACCCAATAACTGGAGAAGGTACATCAAAGCATTTTGAGACATTTGTATCATCATTAAAATATAACAAGAACTAGAATATATTTATTTAGAAGTAGAAGTTATTAAATTAACACCATTTACGAAAGATAAGAGTGAATAATCATCACAAAATTAAGGTTTCATTTTCATACTTTTATCTTGAAAAAATATCCGATGTGTATTGATTAAGCAAGTTGAGTTAACGTAACATAACATAAACAGAAAATAATGAGGCGCGAACTGCCGTTCCTATGCCACCAACAAATTAGAACTCTCAAATTGAAAGAGTAATATAAATATATTAGTTAAATATAATTATAGTAAAATATAATTATAAAATAATGTACACAATTTATGCTAATATTATGAGCTGTTTATATTTGAAGGACTAAAAAACTAATTATAAAATTATGTTAATCAATCAATTAAATTAATCAATTAAACAAAAAAAACTAACTCAGATAACTGGGTCACAAAGTCATTCATGGTATAATATATCTTGGTGCTGTTATTTTTGACTGACAGTAAATGACTATTTCATCATATTAAAATATCATTATTGTCAAGAATCCCTTATCAACTTCACCCGAACAATGATTTTCACAAAACAACTTTTCAAAAACGTTTTATTTTTCTATAAAACATGTATAAAGAAGTTCAACTTTTGTACATTATATAAGACATATATATATAGAAGTTTCATTATGATTATTGACTACTAAAAACTAAAATCAATGAAAATATTTAGCATACCAGTATTGAGTATATATACATACATATATACTGTATGTATAGTATATAGTATTATCTATATGTATATATATTATATTTATTATACACCTATAATTATAATAAACTAAAAGTTCAACTAAATACTTCAGTAATTTGATGTTAATCTTTTCTTAATCTTAATGCAATGTCTGTTTTATGCATATTTTAATCTTATTTTTGAATGATTTAATAACTAGTTAGCAAGCAGTTATTTATAGTTGGTTGGTTAATTTTTTAGCAGCAGTAAAATAAGTACCAGAGTTTAGAAGAGAATTTTTCTTTTATTTTGGTTAGTTAATAGTTTAAAACTTTAAAAGTTTAAAACTTTAGAAGTCAGTTTGTTGTAGTTATTATTTTATATAGTAATGGCAGTGTAATCAATAATAATTATATTGGCCTGCTTAGTTAATTTTACTATAATAATAATAATAATAATAAATAATAATTATTCAATATTAAATATTATTTTATTATCATTTAATTTTAATAAATTTAATTATTAATTGTAATAAATAATTCAACTCAATGGACGACCATGGGTCAGCTGTACACATCAGCACAGCACAAAGAATTCAATTTATAAGTAATTACAACGCAACTGACAATTTGAGACGGCCATCTCCCCAATCTTGCTCCTATTTTTTGTTTGTTTGTTATTCGCCAGGATACCTAACTACTCGTTTTTTCGTTTGTTTATTTATGCAAGTTTTTGTTATCTCGGTTTCTAGCATAGAACGAACACGTGATTCTGCAAAAATATTTTTATACGACCTCAACCTTTCTATCCTACATACTTAGAATTTCGGTTTTTATTTTGATTTACGCACACATTAAAAAACAACTCAATTAAATAGTTCAGTTATTTTAAAACTAAATTGAAATAGCTTTTACATGAGCCGCAGTTGTGAGACATGCCCAAAGTCCTAATTGCTAATGGCATGAATAAGCTGGATTGCCAGTGCAAGACATAATGTAGTTTTTTTATTCTTTAAAAAATCGGAATCTGATAGACGTAGAATCTGTTAAAACCATATATATACTTATAACGCTAGACATTATTGTAAAATGAAACAAATAAATAGAGTTCTTCATTCATCTTTCTCGTGCCTTATCCTTTCAGGACATTGGCGACCATCGACCTCCACAAGACCCGATCTTTAACACTTTGTAAGTAGTATTGTATTGTAATATATTTTTAGGCCACTTATAAAAATGTGCCTTAGGGCCTTAATCCGGCTCTGTTTGTAAGAGTTGAAATGTGGTCATATTCAACAAGTGACACAAGGACTTCACGAATGTTATTCGTTTTTGACCGCGATTTCTTTTCTCTGCAATCTTTCCAGTAGTTGTTAGATTTTCCATTCTTTCCTTCCGCATGATGTGACCAAAAAACTTTAACTGCCCCCGTCAGATTATCTGTAGTCCTCTTTTTATAACCAGACTGTTTTAATACATCCTCATTCGAAGTATGAGAGGTCCAACTAATTTTCATAATTCTTCTCAAAAACCACATCTCAGCAGCGTTAATCTTTTTTCCATTTCTTTAGAAATTGTCCAGAACTCAGAGCAGTAAGTTAGCACAGAAAAAATGTAACACCCTAGCAGTTTTAATTTTGTTGATATTCTAATTTTACTGTTGGTGAAGATGTTTTTCATTCATCGCTGCTCTTTTCCCCAATAGAGGTTTTTGATAACTTTCGTGTCTTTTCATCTTTGTCCAAATTTTCCAATATTCGCATAAGCTCTACGCATTTCACGCTATCAAAAGCTTTGAAGTAATTGACAAAACGTATAAACAAGTCTTTCTTCATTTCAATCGCTCGTTCACAGATCATTCGTAGCATAAAGATGGCGTTTCTTGTGCCACAATCCTCTACAAAACCACATTGGATGTTCGAAACTTTAGATCTGACTTTGCTTCGTGCTCTCATCGTCAGAATTCTTCATAGAAGTTTTGTAAGATGACTCATTTAAACTGACTGTAGGTACTAGACTTCTATGAAAATTCCGTTGCACATTCCGTTGCATTAGGTTTTTAAGGCAATGCAATAAATATTGACTTGGATAGTTCTTCAGGATGTTTGCCGCTGTTACAAAATTTATTTAAAATTTATGTCGCTTTTTCAATGCCAAATTCATCAAGGCATTAAATTTCTTCAACAACTATCTCATCTGGACCTGGCGCTTTATTTGATTTCATTTTGGAAAGAGCGGCACGTAAATGAGATTTAAGTATCTTTGGTCTTTCTACGTTTTTTTTATAGGAGGCTTTTCACCGCGGATATCATCCAAAAAATCGTTAATCTATTCAGTCCATCTTTCAAGTACTTTTTCTTTCTCTAATATTATTTCACCGGATTTAGCTTTTATGCATCCGAAAACGGTGCAAGCCTTTTTTTCCAGTGATTTCTTTGATGTTACTATACATTGCATTTGTATTACTGTTGTTAATCTTTTCAATGATTTGGCACTTGTCATCTAACCATTTCTCCTTTGCCACTAAGCACATTTTTTTGATTGTTTTGTTCAGCTTTTTATTACTATCAGGATTGCAACATTTTACTTTCCTTCGTTCATCCATCAGAGATATGATTTAGATTTATTTACGTCTTCCGTCGATAACTGAAAACGAATCCGTACTTCAGCTTAGAAGTTTCGCTCAAACCTAGAATGCTGAGATTTAGAGTTACGTATGGAAATTAATTAATGATTTTCGAAATTGATAAATTAATAAATAAATTAATTAATTAATGATTAGCTAAATAAATGATTTATAATGGGCTCAATAAAAAAATAGAATAAACATTAGTTAAACAAATGACGAATGGTTACTTTGTATTAATTTTAGATGTTTTAGGATGAACGTTTTATCCTGGTGGGTTGATTATCTGAGTAGTGATTTGATAATAATCATGTTTACAAAGATGGAAGTTGCGCCTAGTAGTTTTGATTGATGGTAGACGGTATAGTACAGGGTGGATGACGTTGTTAATATTAGTTTCAATTTTCTTGAAAAACCTTGAATTGAGTATTGAGTGCGTTGAATATTTGTGTGACGGTAGGATATGATGAAAGTCAGTAGTTGAGACGAATTGATTTTTTTATGAGAGATTGTAGTTATTTGCTGCATATTTGATGTCTGAGATTGTGAGATTCTGTGATGTTGAATAATTTGGCGTCTTTGATACCATGTGAGCGAAGTGTTTTAAGTACGTGAAATATTTGTAACCCTTTTGTGATGATCAGTGTGCCGGAGTCGGGTTAAAAACATCTGACTCCGAATCCAGCACCTCAAAAAATTCCGACTCCGACTTCCAAAAACATTTTTTGACTTTCGCATCATAAATTCACCCTACTATCGCTAATTAATAAAATAAACTTTAAAAAACACTTAAAACGAGTCATTGAAATGTAATTGTTTTTCTTAGTATAATTATTTATTTTTACGTTTTAAAACGAACTGAAAATTTTTTAAACTTTTGCATTTTATTCACCATCTTATCAATACTAAATAAAAAATACTTTTAAAAACACTTAAAATCAGTCGATGTAACTGTTTTTCTTAGTAAAAATGCTTTATTTTTTTTACAACATACTGAGAAAAAATTTTATGATTTTATTCGCATTATTAGCAATTATTTTTAGTATTAAAGATGATTGCTTATCGCTAAATTTATCCTTTAAAAACACAATTTTAAAAAGATTTTAGAAAAAATAAAATGAAATTAAATAACATTTTTCGGAGACGGATAAAAAACCAGACTCCTACTCCTTGCCTTTTAAAAAATTCCGACTCCGGAACAAATCTCCGACTCTAACTCGAACACTGTTGATGATGTGGTTAATGTTTGATGCTATGTTGAATGTGGTAGTGAATGCAATGCCTAATAATTTTAATGGATTTGTGTTAGTGCTAGATGGATGCTCTAGAGATAATGTTATTTTTTTACGTCTGGGGTGTATGATAAGCCCGAATGATTTATTAAAATTCTATAAATTTTAGCTATAATTCTATCGCGTGATATCATTATCTCATTTCCATTCACAAACTCATCTTTTAATTATTATTTTTCATTTATAATGCAACGCTGGCAAATGCAGATCTGTTTGCAAATTGTTCTTAAGCCGTTTCATTTTGAACTCGAAGTTTGAACAGACGGCTTTCGAAGCTGGTCACCAATAATAACGAAAGTCGTAGCACTCATTAATGGCTGAATTAACTTGCCAATCTTAGCGCATATTTGAATCATTCGCGTACTATTTTAAGATCAAAAAACTTTTTGTCGAACTGTATCACCTACACACGCCATCATCTCTTAAATTTTTTTGTAATGTCTCTACTAAATAGGATTGTTTTTGACAAGTTACATATAGAAATTGAAATAAACCACTTGATTCGCCGTTGACCTGTAGCCGTTTGCATATCTTATTTTTGATCAATTAACTAAACACATTCTGTTTCGTTGCTATTTACATCAATTAATAGACGTGTGGCGTCTGATGTCGTTGCTGTTAGTGCTTCCGGTGATCCTAGATGCGCCACTGGTGTCATTGGCGTACTAGACAATTTTTTACGGGAGAGGCATAGTTTTGAAAATGTTTAACAATTTTGAAAATAAGAAAATTAGGCTGACAATCTTTTTTTCTTCTCTCACAGCAATTTTTGTTCAATTCTCTACATAAAACGGTTTCTTCCTGTATGTACACTGAATTTTATTGAATTTTTATAGGAATACTGCTGCCATGGCCCCGCACTTAGATCTACCACTACAGACCGTAGAGAATGGGTAGCATTCGTTTTTTTTTTTTGATGAATCTTGAATCGTGTGTGCTGAATACTTGAGTGACTGTAGATATGATGAAGGCAAGTAGTTGAGGCGAATTAAATTTTTGATGAGATTGTAGTTGTATTAATTAATGTTTTATACATGCTTAGAATAAAACATGAAAATTAGTTAATTTTTTTAGTTATTTCACAATAGATAATACTTATAATTACTCTTCAAAGCATTATAAGTATATGACTTAGTACAAAAATAAAGTTAAATTAATGTTCTTTGATAAACTTTGCTAAAGTTTTGTTGCTACGTCAAACTGTTAACGTCAACATTACGTTGGATACAATATATGAAAACATCTCTTCCAACATCGATAATAAATGCTTCGAAATTTTTTGAAGATAATCACTAACTCCTCGAGTATAAGATCTGCAGTAACAACTTTAACTAAAAAAGTTTTGTTATATTAATTTCATAATTAAATTGTCATTAACAAAAGAAATTTTAATAACCTCAAAAAACACTTATAACTATTCTATAGCAATAGTAGTTTAACATTACTAAATTCAAAAAACGTTTCTTTTGAAGTTGAACGTTCAGTCAGCTATTAAAAAATGAATGAGGAATTAATGGAAGATTTATATGCCTGGGTTGACAAGATTCCCCTCTCCAGGCCCAAAAAAGATTTAAAGAGGGATTTCTCTGATGGGGGTTGGTTATTAATGTTAATAAAAATATATAAATAAAACAACCATGATTAATGATCGAATCAACCCCTCCATTAAAAAATGAATAAAGGTATTTAGCTCTCTAAATAATATTAAATTAAGTAGCAATCATAACATGGCATCAGATTATTAAATTATTTTCTCTTCATTTATTTTTTTTTAATATAATTATTCTAATTTTTCATTTAATTAGCAATAACCATCATCTTTTTCTTATTTGATAAACATATAATGAACTTTCAAAAAAAGATGAAACTATTTTCTATTTTATCATCTAATTTTTGAAAAATGTCTGAGATAAATTTTAAGTTAAAAATTTGTTTCATAATTCCAGTTTTGGTTGCAGAAGTGGTCAAGCACTTTTTTCCAACATTTGTTGATTTACACAACTACCCTTCAGCACTTGGAGTTAATAACAAAATGACCAACTGGAAGATTTTAAACAGGTATGGGGAGGTTCTTTTTTATAACTGTCTCTATATTTGTCATCTAGCTATTGAAACAGCTTTTATTTTTAATTATGTTTTTGCTCTCTCTTTGTTCATAAATAAGCCCTTCAATTTGGGTTTTAATATTTGAGGAGACAACATTTATAAAACACTAACCTTCCATGTTTCAATTTACTATTTTCAAGTATATATATTATTTATTTGATGATTTTTTTAATTTGTTTAATTTTGCAAAACTTTAACCTCTAGGAAAGTTTTCCGTAAACTTAAATTTGAGATAAGTGAAGATGTGATAAGGAGTGTTGTAACATGCCAGCCAAATTCCATTCAACAGTTTTTGTTGCTCCTCAGATGTAAGATTGAAAGCCTCTTAAACTCATCAGACATGCCAGAAGCTGATCAGCAGCACAATCAGGATCAATTTGTAGGTAGGTAACATGCTTTGAAAATTATTTCTCATGTGCATCCCAACTAATTTTAACATTTTATAGCAAATATGGACAAAGGTGATGCTAGGAAAAAAAATGAAATTATTTCCAAAGCAACAAGGTGATTAGATGTGTGTATTTATAAATTGTGTCTGGAAAATGATAATTTAAGTTGATTTCACTGAAACAAGCATTGAACGGAATAAAAGTTGATACTGAAATTGAATCTAGCCTGATGCCGGAAAGCACTAGCAAGCAGGAGGCTCAGATGAGAGGAGTCAACCACATGGAAATCATCAGCAGTCTTCAGAAACTTCTCATCAGCAAAGAGATTGATTTGGTATCAAAAGAAGAGACGATCGATGTCAGTTTTGGTTTGCTCATGTTGATCTAAAACATAATTAACTACCACTACAGTTTTATGATATTTTTAATAGTTTTATTTTTTAAACAGATACTCAGGGCAAAGGTGAAGAAATTAGAAAATTTATTAGATTTAAAAGACATTCGCATAAATGATTCACCGCAGCAAAAAGTTGCTGACCTGAAAAACTAGTAATATCTAGTTTTAGATGGCAAAGGTTTTCGATGCTTCATCAAAAATTCAAAACTTAATGATTGTGTACAATTGTAAATAATTTTCATCTTCAGAAAAATATTAATTTATAAAAATGTTCAGTATTATGAATGAATTTATCGATTGCGGTATTTTTCTTATTTCGCACATGAAATCACTAGAACTAGATGCTTCAGGTCTCATTTTTGATTGACTCACAATGCATTAGTGACCGAAACAAATTTTTCTATTTGAATTTTAGTTAAACCATATTTGTAAATCCACTTTGTCTTTGTATAAATGTGTTTTAAAATTTTCACACCCGCTTTTTAGTTTGATAAGGTAAGAAATGACGGTAAGTCACATGTACATTCGTTCAAACTATTCACTTGTCTTTTAGACATCATAAGATTGTCCATAGAGAATCGATCTTATGGAAGGTCGTGTGATAATAATTTTCGCCAAATTAATTATTCTTGTCCGATGAATATGCTGAAATTTACAAAATTATCGCCTTTGATCTGATCTGTGGAGAAAATGAACTGAAGTTTGACCAAGTCATTAATTGTCGTTTAAGAAATTATAACTGAAAAATGTAATTCCTACCGTGAAATATTGGGCTGAAATTCCGATGCTTCGAAGTTTTAAAAAGTTGATAAAACAAACGGTAGGTGGGCACAAAAATCTAAATTGTCACGTTCCAATCACGCTGCTGCTCGCCTAGTGAAATTAAATATTGTCTAGTTGTTTTCAATAAAACGTTATAATTGGAGTTGGAGCACTCGGTGTTAGCCCTCAGAAAATAAAACTTTGACATTAACTTAAATTTCAGGAACTCTGATCTTGTTTAATGCGATAGATGCGTGCCAAAGGAAGGATTTATTGCTACTAAAGCAAGTTTTAGCGCAACGACACACTAGAATACTAACAAACAGTTTAACATTGCAAGGTGCCTGTATCATGTAGGGGTAAGTTCTGTATTTTATTCAGGCGGTCTTAAAGCAGCTCTGTTTTTGCACAGCTGCTTACTGATAATTAATATAAAGTTGGCAACTTTAAATAAAGTCGGAAATGGCTTATAAAGAATGATAAAAAATGAATAATTTTTCAAGGGTGGGATTATCATAATAATTATTCTTCAGTCTTCAACTTTTGTTACTGAAGAGAGGCATGACATAATTGTTTTTTAAAACATAAATTCTATTCTACATATAAAAATATCATCCTGACATTCAAAGCAATTCAATATTAACATTCATAAATCCTGTCCACTTAATTTTTGTCAATTCTTATAAAAGAAAATGAACGATTAAAATTAAAAAGCCCGCCAAATAATGAACTCTTTTGTCATATTCACATTTGGATTAATCGTTCATTTATTTCGATGACGTTCATTCACTCAGTAACATCAATCAAAAGGACTGACGAATGGATGTGTAAGCCGCGCCAATCAGTCAAAGTGCTTCGAACAATAGTGAAAGAGGATTTGGATCGGTTAGGTACACTTTCATTTCTCCCTTAAAAGTTTTTCATGCACTTTTTATCTAATTTTCATCAAACATTAGTTGTCAACGATTTCACCCAATTTAGAATATGTTTTAAGTAAACAGTGGATGGTTTTGGAATAATGTAACATGAAGTTTTTCCACGTCACGTCAAATCTTATATTAGTTTTTCCAGTTTCCTAGTCAGTGATGTTTTGTTTTTTTGAAATATTACTTACTTAGCACTAACCTGGAACACGTCTCAACTACAGGGCTTGCATGATAAATGCGTCTGTTACTATTAAAACACTAACAACTTAAACTACAAATATGATTGATGAAAACAACAATTACTTGTTTAACAAATTTAAAAAAACTCAAAAACCAAAAGAATTATCCCTACAAAGTACAAGCACCATCACTGCTTAGCTAATTATTGCCACTATTTCTGTTACTGCTTCTAATATAAAATTACTCATTAATAATAACATGATCACCAAGTTAGTTCAGTCGGTAGGAGTGCCTTGTCTTGCGTTGCTATTACGCGATGGCATGGTTCGAATACTGTCTGTCCGAAACTAAAAAACCATCATAGGCGCGTGCATACATGATGCGTGTGTGCATCGTGTGGTGAGGATGGTGTACAGCCTTCGTGGAACGAAGGTTTTATCACAATTATAGAATAACATGTTTTATGTTGCTCTGCGTTTGAAAGAGCTGCATTGTAAAGAATAAAATTAATAACAGTGACGTGTTATTGTTGTTGGTGTTATTTCCAGCAGGAGCTTTCTTGTGAGCACAGGCGGCCTGATGAAATAGTAAAAAATGATCATGACCTTTTTAAAAGTTGACAAAATTTTGTGAATGTGTGAAGAAAAAATGTATTTATATTTTTCAAATTCGTTTTTGACGTGACGGAAGTTGATTTATGATCCTATTTCGCACATTTGAGAAACCAATAAGTCATGAAACAATTTTTTCAAATATTTTTTCAGAGGCAATTTTAAAGTAAATTGAAACAGAAAAATGCGAATTTTATTAACTTTATCCAAGGGTTTAGCACAAAATAAAACATTCTGGTTATAAACTTCAACACATATTGTATAAGTTGTGTCACGATTTTATTAATTTCACAATTAAAATAAAATAAAATGCGTGATTCTTGGGATTTTAGTGAAAATATTTTAGAGAATTGTGATTTAAAAATTGTATTAAATCCAAATCAAATGGTAACGTTTGTGTTTACAACTTTTTTGCACGTTGGAAAGTGATCTTTAAAATCGCTCTTGTGTTTTATAAAAGCAAAAGTGATTTTTTTATGTTTAAAACAATGCAATTACTCGAAAGTAAGCTTAAATAAAAAGATAAAATTTATGACGACGAAAAAAAGTGGTTAAAGAAAGACAAAGTAAGAATCACCCTCGGTAAGGAGTTCCTCATAGAAGGTGCGGAAATAAAATATTCCTATCTCTAAGGACTTTTTAGTACTAAAAATTATTTATAACAATCCATCGTGGAAGACCTAAAAGACAGCTTATATGTTTGTAAACCAACCAACAACCAACCAACCATCCAACCAACCAACCAACCAACCAACCAACCAACCAACCAACCAACCAACCAACCAACCAACCAACCAACCAACCAACCAACCAACGAACCAACCAACCAACCAACCAACCAACCAACCAACCAACCAACCAACCAACCAACCAACCAACCAACCAACCAACCAACAAACCAACCAACCAACCAACCAACCAACCAACCAACCAACCAACCATCCAGCCAGCCAACCAGCCAACCAACCAACCAACCAACCAACCAACCAACCAACCAACCAACCAACCAACCAACCAACCAACCAACCAACCATCCAGCCAGCCAACAAACCAACCAACCAACCAACCAACCAACAAACAGATTCTAAATATTCAGGACAAAGATTATTAATACATTTTAAATCTAACACAGCAATTATTTTAAAAATAACTCTAAATGAATAGACTTTCATTATTCAGAATTATGATCAAACTTTTTCAGTCCAAATATTATTCTGGATGAAAAATTTTGAACTGACTGATTGACAGAGTAAATCAAGAAATTGCAATAGTCTAAACAAGTCAAAATGAAGGCCACAACCAGTCACTGAAGCGCATCATTATTTATAAGGTTTACATAAAATAAAAGTTTACAAAGGCTTTATGAATTAGCCTAGGCTGACTGCTAATGAAAACGTTCTGGTTTGGTTTGTAAAAGTTTTTCTATCGATCAAATTGCAAATATTGGCAAGGAACGAATAACAAAAACGTTCTTATTCGTTATTATTGCATATGTTAGAATACTAAACAATGACGTTGCAGTGTAGACCTGCGATCACCAACAAAATATTTTTTTGAATTCCGAATTAATTTAAAATCTCGATGAACTGACATGACTTGGTCCCAATTTTTTTTGTAAAAAGTGATTTTTTTTCTGTTCGAAAAATTGTTATATTATTTTTGTACATTTAAACAAATGTCTTTCGTGAAAGTTTCCATTATAACTAATTACAACCATCAATCTTTTAAATTCAGCATAAGTTTAGTTTCCGTAAAGGAAACCGTTATTTACTGTTGTTTTTATAAACGTTTTTAAACATTTTCAGTTAGAAACAGCTTTGTTTCATAATAATCTAAAGTTTAAACTGACTATAACAAACAGATAATGAACTGAAGGGAAATCCTAAATCATCAACCCATATATTCCAAACTTTTTATATTTTTGTTAAATTAATATAAAGTGTATATCTTAGTGTACAAAACGCAAATCTGAAGAAAATTTTCAAAAAAGTTAAGCCGTTTTTATTCTACAGCAATTTGAATGAAGTTGGCTAAGCATGTGGCACAACTTTTAGTGTATGCTGCAATCTTACTAAACATGCAAACACATGGCGTCATAGTTTCTAAAATTTTATTTGGAATTCAAACAATGCTTTAGTTGCAAAATAATTTTCAAACATTAAATTGTTAGTAAATCTGAAATGCCAATGAAATTTGATAAAACACTCTTTTGAATGTAATGCCACGTCTCACTTCATGCAAACGAAATTAGCTTTTCTAGTAATTTTTTTTTCAACACAGCGTAACTAATTATTTCTCGCACCATCAGTTGTAACAGGCCATCACTAGACAATTGCTTACACCATAATGATGGAGAAAGATTTTTGTTATTGATTTTGGTGGACTGTTTTTTTTATAAATTTATTGATAAGTTGTGTCAGATCTTGCTTCAACCAGTTGCAAATATGTTTGGCTACACACTGTCGCTTAGCAGATTGTGATAAATATTTATTACCATTGATTGAATTGCTATCGCTTGCTTGAATGCACAGGGCTGCTTTCTGGATGATATTCTAACACGGTGCGGGCAATGCTGAGACTCATCATTTTTAGCATGTTCAGGTAGTAATAATTCTTCATTTTCACTAAATTCAGGCTGTTCCAATTTTTTTTTCAATAATTAATTCAACATCATTGATATTTTTTGAACTACTTTCTTTTTCATCTTAGTATCGGAAATGTTTCAAATTCGATTTCTTCATGTAAGTTCATGGAACAACAACAGCTTCGCACTCCGCTTGGAGTAGTTTTCTATTTACATTGTATAAAAGTCCAGCAGCATCTTTTTCTGTCAAATACCAAGAAGGGAAATGTATAGCTTTGTTGAGTTTTCCACTTTCAATGATGCACATTGCATCGTGATCATGAACAGTGTATTTCCTAAAAAATAAAATAATTTTATCATAATTTACATTTTTAATAATTCAGCAATACAAAAAAATATACATATCACTAAAACCTCACAACGTAGCAGGTCAAACACACTATAATATATCATACTTCAAGCAAATGCTCAGCCACCTTTATAAAGGCTCACCAAAAACTCTCTCCAAATGGTAAAAACTACGCTACAACTTATTTGAAGTTTACTTATATTTGTACTAAAACTAACTAAACACGTGCGACAACAAGAAGAATATATCAAGAATTAATTTTGAATAATAAAATACTAATTTACAAAGGTTTTTGATGAAGACACGATGAAGTTTGAAAAATTGACTCGACGCTTCGTAAAAAACCGATAAAATAATATTTTTTTAAAATAAAACATTAATTTAACAAAGAATATATTTGCTAACGTGTTTGTTTGTTAACAAAATGTTTATATAACATCCGGTATCATGAATTAAAAACGTTAAAAACTGCGTAGACTCTATAAACGTGTCTGGGCATGTATGGGTCAAATCATTAGGAAACTTTGTTGCTATAATTTTAGTAATATTTTAGTGCACACATATTTACTTTCTAACAACCATTTTATTGTTTAGAAATAATTAAAAATTGACGACCTTTAATTAATTACAATTTAAACAAGCCGACCTAATTAGCGATTTGGTTTCAAAATTGAAAATAGGATGTCCGTTCGTGTCGGTGATAAAAATTTGTCCAACTCCGAGAGAAAATTTCCGACTCTCAAAAGTTTTTCCAACTTTTGCTTGACAATTCAAAATAAATGCTACTAGCTTATGATATAATAAAATATACTTTAAATAGCATTTAAAATCAGCTGATGTATTTTTAATTGTTTTTTTTTCTAAATTTCTTTTATCTTTATGTTTTAAAATATACCGAAAAATAACTAATTATACAAAACCTTATAACAATTTTCAGACATTATTGTGCAGTAGTGTTATTGTTTGTGTCTGTATGAAAAAAAACATTATATTTTCATTTTGGCTACATTGCATAGAAGCAAATTTTATAGAAACACTTGTTAGAGAAGCATTCCTACATACTCTGTGAAAGGGATTCAATTGAATATAATTAATAATTAATATCCTTATGATTTTATTGCAATTCAGACTGTCTTATTGGGATTATTAAAATTGATGAAAACATGAAAGAGCATTGAATACATTTGTTAGATTAGAAAAAAAGAAGCTGTTGACTGCAAATTGAAACTTTATTGAAGGACATTAAAAATATCAGAGAACAGTGAAACTTGAAACAAATGAACGAGCATTTAAATTAGCGACATATTTGTATACATTTGGTGCATTTATTGAAACTTATCTAATGCACCTGCGATAAAAATTTTCTTTTTCTTTGTTGTTGGCCAACACTGTTGTATAAGTAAAAATTTTCCATCCAAACTCAGTTTTAAAGAGTAACATAACAAATATTTATGTTATGACTTAGTTATTTTATAACGGTATTTGAACATTAAAATTAATGTTTTTGCATAATTGAAAACACGCAAACACACACAAACACAAACGCATATATACACTTTTGACAATTGTGTATTTATTCAAACGCGATGAAAAAGTTGCTCTGAGCTTTACGTATTTTCAACACAAAATTTGCTGGCAACTGGACGGTTTTTAAATGTCGCATTTTTAATTTTCTAGTTTTATATTTTGCTTTAACATCATTAATCTCAATTTTTTGGTTCAACAGAACTTCAAAACATTTAAAAATCGAATTTACTCATTTAGATGCAATGAAAACTTTGGTGTACTTACCATATTTAATCTGAAAATAGACTAGTACGACTTTGTTTTTGAGGATGCGGTCAAAAAAGATTGCACTCCTCGATCTTCCAAAGGAAGTGACAGAATCATCAAACAACTCATTTAACCCAGTGGCTAGGTGGCTAGAAAAGTCAAGTTAGTTGGTAAAAGTGCCGTGTCTGGTACAGTTACGCGATGGCATGGCTTGAATACTGCCTGCACTTAAATTTGATTATTCGAAACTTTTTAAAGTGTCAGAAAAAAATTATTCATTCAAATTTTTGAGATTGTTGCTGAAAGAAATCCAAAGAATTTCAAACAAAGCAAATAAGGCACGAATGAAAACGTGAACATTTTTTCAATGCGCAAAGTTGATGTGAGGTTGCGTTGTGGAAAGGCTTGGGATGCATTGTAATGAATGATTCATCGTAAAGATGTTTTGTAATGATGCATTGAAATGATGCATTGTATTGAAGCATTATAATGATGCATTGCAATAGTGCATTATAAAAAATTATGCATTTTAATGATGCATTGTAATGAATGATGAATTTTATTGATGCATTATAATGAATGATGCATTGTAATTGTGCATTGTAATGATGCATTGTAAAAAAAAATATTGTAATGATGAATTGTAATGAATGATGTACTGTATTAAAACATTGTAATGATGCATTGTTTAAATGCGTTGTAATGATGCATTGTAATAAATGATGCATTGTATTAACTAACGCATAGTCCTGATGCATTGTAATGATGTTAGGTTAAATTGTTTCATCATTCATTCATAATTTTCCAATGACAACCTGACGGTCATGAAGTAATTATTAGCCAAGAAGAAATAACAAACTAAATTCAAAACATTACAGCCCAGCGGTTGAAGCAGCATTTTTTGAAAAAATTAATTAAGAACGTGCGAATTTTTTGAGTTTGAGAAGGGCGGGAAGACAAAAAAATATTAATACCGTTGTTGTTGTGTGTCTTACGTGGTTATAGAGAAGCTATTTTTGTTTCTATTCCAATGTCGAAATGCGTTCTCACATTTTTAAAGATTTTTTTTTTATTTTGCATTGCCGAGTGCCAATCACGTCAACGTTAACAAATTCAACAGCATGAAATGAGAATGCGCTGTCCGAATGTTTCATGCGATTATCGACTTTTCACCGGAGTAGTGCTTATTTTTAAAGTGAGGAGTCATCATCAGACTGGGTTCAGCATCTCATCGAGACACCACCTCCTGATTTTTTATTTTTCAGAGCATTTAAATTTCTTCAGCCAAACCTGAAGTGTGCTCAGCTGTTCTTTGATGTTCTCTACACTGGATGAGATGATATCGTATAAATTATGGTGTAACAAACGATAATCAGGCCCGCAGCAACTGCACGCTACTTCCACCGAATTGTTGTCTTCCTGTTTTCGGTTTTATTACGCTGCATGGCTTCTACGCTGCACAGTTATTTAAGATGGCTGTCATAGAAACGTGAAGGCCGAGAACAAAAAATCTTGAAAAGTTAAAAGAAAAATCGTCTATGTTTTTTTTCTAATTGTACATGTCCAAAATATGATGACTCTGTCATCTCGGAGTATTTGTATAGAACGAAAAACAATTTATTTTTTGACAGGTTTATTAGACCAATGTAATCAATCCACTAACGTACTACAATTCATTAAACACTATTCAGTTTAATTTTATCGGAATTTGTATACAACACCATCAAACATTAATCAATTTTGAAGAGTTTATTGATACAAATTCAATAACCATATGACAAGTAGAGAAGATAATGATAAAACTTTTTTCGTGAAATACGTACAAGTTATGCTGCTCAACATTTTTTTCGGTTTTAATATTAATATATTTAAATTTCTGACATTATGAATGTGTTGGTTTCCAATTTGAGACTTACAATGTTTGGCACGCTGCAGCTCTACTGGCAGACATTGTGTGTGTATGCTTGTTAAATATATTATATATGCACTAATAGGCTACACTTCACACATACTCCATACACACATTCGCACTCACACACATGCACACACACACATACACACACAACTATTTCTGAAGTTGTTAAAATGAATTGAGTAACGTGATTCAACAGTAATTCAATTGAACACTGACATTATGTTTCATCTGACAGCTAATTCAATGAATGATTGTAGGCGAAAACAGAAAGAAAATTGAAACCTTTACGAATTTGAAACTGGAAAACTAAAAGGAAAATAAGATTGATACGTGAAATAATAACACCAATACGACCCACTTCAACAACAACAACATTAACAACAATTTGTTGTTACGTGGTGTTCGTTATTCTTGTGCTCTATTAACAGGAAAGAAATCAAACAAGAACATGAAACATAGAGTCAAAAATATTATGAAAGCAAAATAAAACGCTACTATTAGCATTAACTCGAATGATAATAATAATAACCAAAAATTATTAAAATAGAAAAATAAAAAATTAACTCATAACAAAAAAAACACCATGGAGTCAATAAAAAAATGAAAATCCGCGTTAAAAATGGCAATAATTTAACGACAGTTATTTTCAAAAAAAATTTCAAAACGTCTGGAAAACTTTTTCTTTTTTTTTCCTGATTTTCAAAACGTTCTTCATAAACGTTTGTCAGTTCTTTATGTTCCAATGACTAACAACAGTTTCTGCAACAGTTTCTCTGCCTTCATTTGTATGAGCAAAATATTTTAATTTTTTTTTGTTTTTCTAAAATGTAATTTTTTTTAATTATTTACTTTTATTTTATTTATTATTTAATCATTGATTCATTTGTACTTGTTGAAACAGCATGAGCCAGTGATGAACAATCATGTCTTGATAATGAAGTTTGACATTTGACATGAGAATGATGACAACTATGATGATGATGATGATGATGATGATGATGATGATGATGATGATGATGATGATGGTGATGATGATGATGGTGATGATGGTGATGATGATGGTGGTGGGGATGATGATTGTGATGACAATGATGATAATAACGATGATGATGGCATTAACATACATAGAACATGTTGATGCCATAAACAAATAAAATAAAAATTGTATTTTTGAAATGAAATGTGCAAGAGAAGAAGATGAAAAATATGAACACAAGCAATGATGCCTTTAATGAAAGTTTCTGGAAATTAAAATTATGATGAGTCTTCTTTTGAAATTTCATCAATCAAACAAGCAAATATTGGCATTGTCCATACAGATATATGCTCTGCACGTGCACATACAAGACCAAAGAAGATTAGACAAGAAATATGTACGTACACTCATGTAATATTAATGTTTGCTAGTGTATGTATGCTCATACAAATATGTGTATTTAAATACACGCACAGAGAAGGAAAGTGGAAAATAGTGCCGTTTCCGTCAAAAAGTGATTAAATTGAATAATGACAGAGTGGGATCGAGTTATGGTTTGTATGGTTTGGTTGAGAGTAACTTTATTGATGTAACAAAACGAGGATCTAATTTTAATGATTTCAAATCCAATGTTATACTTGGATTGTTAAATGTCAGACCAATTTTTTCAAAAGTAGATGATGTTCATTGATTAATTTGTGACGGAATGGATATACTGGTTTAAAAGGAATTTGGCATTGTTAGTTGGAAACACTTCTATGTGTTTAGCTATGCCACCAAAGTATTGATTTGTTGATTTTTTTGGGCAGCATATCCAGGCCATGGTAGCTTGGCAGTACATTTTCGTAAAGAATTCAAGTTTAAAAAATTTAATCTTCCACCACTGACTACGTTTGAAGCAGTTGCTATCAGATTATCAGAGTATATTTATTTTGATTGCAATATATCGACCTTGTTCGGCACAGTTATTCGTTTCATTTTATCAAGAACTTATTTCAGTTTTTTGCTGATGAGCAATTTCTATAAACATGTTGATTAAATGAAATATTTGACACATTCCAATTGGTCAATAACATTAATGAACCAACACTTGTCCTGGGTGGCATTCTGGATTTGATTGCCAGTTTTTAGGGTTTTCCTGTCGTCAACATGAAAATATTCCCAAGTGAAATGATATCTGATTGTGATCAGATATCATTTTTTTATATCATATGATATCATTATCTTATAGTAGTTGAAACATCGATTCAGACATCTTGTAAAATAATTAAAAGTTACGTCAGGTCATGGAAAAATGTGAATGAAAAATAAATTGCCAGAGCCATCTTAAATTCTCCAGTCTCCAGACCATGCTAAAATGATGTGGATGAATATGAATTAAAAAAGTTTAATGATAAGTTGATAAGAATTGTCGATAAATTTGCCCTTTGCGTGTGACTTATGACAGAGGTGAGCGTATGGCCCCTTGGTTTAATGATGATTGCCAACAGGCTAAACTAACCTGCAGACAGATGGAACGATCTTACAGAAATCGCCTGACGACTATTAATAGAAATAAGTGGTTGGTTTCTTTGAGGGCAAGAAATAAACTTTATTCTGAAAAACGTCTATCCTATTGGAGAAATTTACATAAAACTAACCACAGTTCTAAAATTTGTTGGCAGATTGTGAACAAGGTTTCATGTAGAGTTAAAAAAGCAATATATCTGAAGATGATGTCAACCTTACAGCATCTCAGCTCATTTTTTGCATTTTTCATTCATGCATTTTTTCACAGATAAGGTCAGCAAGATCATTATGTCTACCAACGTTTCAATTACGTCGGATGATGACAGTAATCTTTCAAATCTTGTTTTATTATAATTTTTTTATAAAAATTTCAGAAACTAAACTTAGAGATATAATAATTAATTTGCCTTCAAGAAAAGTTTACTAGACATTTTTCCAAAGCACATTTTAAGAAACACATAGATTTGTTTATTTGTTTTTTTGCAAGTTTTTCAACTTTTGTCTTCGGTCAGGTGAATTTCCTGCAAGTTTAAAATATGCCGTAGTCTTTCCGATTTTAAAAAGAGCCAACTGTGATAGCAACGATGTCGCAAACTACCGACCGATATCGAACCTTCTGTTCACCTCAAAAATCATGAAACGTGTTGTTCTCAGGACTCTGCTTAACCATTTGACATACAACATTCTAATGCCTTTGCATCAATCAGATTGCAGGCGGTTTCATTCAACAGAAACTGCACTACTGCATGTTCTATCAAATTAGTTTGCTGCTACAGACGCTCAGAACATATCATTATTATTGTTTCTGAACATGTCAGCGGTGTTTGATTGCGTCAACCATGATGTTCTTTTAACAAAGTTGCGTCATAATTATGGCATAACAGCCAATGCCCATAAATAGTTCAGATCGTACCTATCGAATCGCACACAACAGGTTTCATTTAAAAATTCACTCTCTGAAATTTCAATAGCTGCATCAGGGGTACCTTAAAGCTCAGTTTTGGGACCCATCCTCTTTTCGCTGTATACGTCGGACATTACCAAATTAATCAACTCTTATGGTTTCGTCTGTCATGCCTTTTCTGATGATATTCAGGTGCTGGTCATCCCTTGTGCTCCGAGTTTATTCATGTTTGAGGTCGACAGATTTATCAAGTGTTTATCAGATGTGGGTCGTTAGAGCTAAATGAATGCAAAACTCAGTTGCTTCCAGTTGGAACATGGCAGCAGTTGTCGAAGATTGATTTCAGCTCTGTTAAAATAGGAGATGTTGATATTTCATTTATCAATACTGCTTTTAACTTAGGCGTTCTGCTAGATAGCAAATTGTCAATGATGGACTATATCAAAAAAAATTGTGCCTCAAGTGTTATCTACCTAAGAAGCATATATCGAATCAGGCAATAACCAGATATAGATCAATATTGTTTAGATTATTGCAACAACTTGTTTTATAAACTACCAAACACATCAATCACAATCCTTCAGTCAGTACAAAACAGAGCTGCAAAAATTGTTATTGGTGGCCTAAGATTTGATCATGTGGCACCTACCCTGAACGAGTTTCACTGGCTGACAATAGATAAAAGAATAATCTTTAAAATTGCAGTTCTTACGTTCAAATCATAATCATTGAGGGGTATGTCACCAGAATATGTGACAAGTGACAAAAAACAAGCTACATCGACTTTTCATCTCAGGTCGGTAGATCTAAATTTGATGTCTGTGCCAGTTACGCGTCTTCAAATTGGTTCAAGAGATATTGCAGTTGCTGGTCCCGCTATTTGGAATAGTCTTCCATCAACATTGAGAAGATTTGGACTTTCATTAGAATTATTTAAGAAAGAATTAAAAACATTTTTATTTCTTAAACTGTGAAAATTGTCTTTTTTAATTTATGTTTTTCATGTATAGTCACGTACATTTTGTTTGTGAATGTGAGTGCTCATGAAACAGTTTTAATTAGCGCTAACAAATTACTCTTAATAATAAATAATAATAATGTTCATACAAATATATACCACAATAATAAAAACAATTATATGCACACGCACAAATATATACTAGGGCGGTCACAAAATTTGTTTTTCGAAATCTTAATGGGGGAAGCTCCTAAATTGTGTCACATGGATGAAAAATGACATTTGTGAAGTAAGAGCTCAATTGGATGATGCTAACCCGTGCCTCATCGAGGTTGAAATCTTGAAAAAATTTGGAAAAAACTTTATTTTTTGTTTGTAAAATGAAAACGGTTTATCTCAGAAATATGATTTTAATTTCATTTTGTTTATCTTTTTATTCTATTTAACTACAAACCAATAGTTTCTGAGATAGTTGCATTTTTACCAATATACCAAAGAAAAAATTTGAATTATTATATTATGGCAAAATGCTTAATAACTTAAACACCATTGAAGAATAACTTTTAAAGTTATACTAATTGCATTCTTTGTAAATTACTGTTGAAAAAGTAACTAAATTTTGGCAATTTGATCACTTAAATTTTATTAACTTATTTGATTATAAACTTTTCTTTTTTGTGTTTTTGTTGTGATTTTCTTCATTCTATCTATATCTGCTAAGATATGTTCAAACAGAAATTTAAATTCATAAAATTGGTTACATGCATCTAACAATTTAGCATTGAATAAATGACTACAAAGAATAGATACTGGCTAATAGTGTTGGATGCTTTCCTTCATGGTACATCGTGTTTGCAGCTTCTGGTTCTCTGCTTCAAGCGAGGTAGTTGACGAGGGTGGTGTATTGATTAAAAAATGTACCTTTTCAGCTAAGAGTTTAGTTTGATAGATTTAGAAAAAAATGTTTTATCGATATTTACTTATTTATCAAAAATATTTAGGTTAAGGTTAGGCGTCCCAATACCAGCATTTGCACATACAAAATAAAATCAATATTAAAAGTTGATAAAATATTTAGTAAATTACAAGAAAATTTATAAACATATCTCAATTTGTTTTCAGAAATTGAACCTCAAGCTTTCTTATTCTTATTTTTCCAAAACATTTTAATTTATGGCATATAAAGGAGAATAACAATCAAACATATATTTCTAGAAGACGAAAATGAAAAAAATTGGTGACCACTGCGAAATAAAACCATCAATTGAATATCAGAAAAACCATCATTTTATTTTGACGCAATTAATTTTTTACGATATTCAATATTAACATGAAAACTTTGCTTATTAATCCGAAAGTATTCATTATTAACGAAAAAAAATCATATTTATAAGAAAAACCGTTTTCATTTTACAAACAAAAAATGAGGTTTTCTTTCCAAATTTTTCAAGATTTCAACCTCGATGAGGAACGAGTTAATATCATCCAATGTTTAATAATATCAAATATCTAACTTTTTAAATGTCATTTTTAGCCAAGTAATTTGTCCGCCTATATCGTTGTGACCACCCTAATACACATACAGAAATACAATTATACAAAATATAAACATCCAAACATGCAAATTCACGTACGCACACTGAGAGTAAAATAGAAGACAGTATTAATTTTTGTTAACAGCAGATAATGTCATATTAAACCATGCTAATGAATGTAAATGTTGTTTGATGTGAAAAAAGATTAAACGAAACTGTTCCAAAATGACAAAAAATATTTTGATGATTGCAATAATAAAAATTATACAATGAAACAAAATTCATACAATAATAATTAAAAATCTAAAACATTAAAATTAAAAACATGACATAAACCTGTGTTAATTTTTTGAATGCAATCTCACCAGATCTTCATAAAATTTCTTAAACATTCCTACTGCGAAATTTATTTATGAATCATTCATATTCGACTACATTTTTTGAAGTTCGCCTGTTTTCAAATAGTTTCTATTACGTGAATGCTGAACGTTGTGAAAAATGTTTTGAATGGATGTACGTGCAACTACATTTTCAAATTAATTCTCTTTAAAGAGGATTGTTCGAACAGCCAGTAAAATAATGGCAACATTGATTTCAATGTTGTTGCTGCTGCTGATGATTCCTTCTGCATTAGACAGACTAAATAATAAATTTCACTTATATTTGTTTATTCGGTTATGCTTAAATTTGTGTTTTATGATTTTTGTAGACTTGCTATGAACAAATAAAATTATGTTGTGTGTATGATGTCTTTTTTTAGAGTCAGAAATAATTTGCGTTTTTTAACCGTTGCTAAAAATTTTTAAATTTAAATAACCTGCAGCAACAAAGTTCACAACATAGGTGAGAGGGAAGATTTAATTAATGACAAATAAATTTTGAACACCAACATAAACAATTTTTACACAACAACACAACCACACAACGCAACAACACATCGCAATATCACAACAACAGTAGCAACAACAACAGCAACACCACAACCACACAACACAACAACACAAATCAAGCATGGATGAGGTCGTTCGCTTTTGATTAATTTTTAATTTGACAACAGTTAGATATTTTTGCAGATTTTGTTCTTGTTCGCTCAGTTAGCAAAGTTGACCGCATTTACCGTTGTTTGCGTTGTTGTTAATTTTCTTCATGCACTTGTTCGTGCAAAGAATTCTTTTGAATTCACGCTGAAAGTTCTCATTGAGCCACCCGTAGAGGACTGGGTTGGCACAAGCTGACAACAGCGCCAACAGGTGACACACAGCAAAAATTATTCCTGGTTGAAAATTTAAAGTTTTATAATCAATTTGCAAAAATGTGTTCTGTTCGGAAGGTTAAAATATTTTTAAATATAAAATATTTTAAAGACACGAGTAACAGTAACTTGCCTCCACTGGAGTGATTAATGTGCTGGTAAGCGGTTAAATGAAAAAAGAGTCATTAACGAAAAAGAAGAAAATAAATTGCAATGCAAATGTACCTGACTTATCGAAAGATTCGATGACATCTTGATTGAAATCGGCGATGATGTTGATGATGTTGAGCGGCATCCAACTTGCAGCGAACACAACGGCGATCATGACTAGCAAGCGGTTGATCTTTCGTTCCCTGTCTGCTCGCCTCTGTCGCGCCTTTACAGATCTGTCGGTCGTCAATGTGGAATTCTGGACTGCTACGTTTGCCACTGCTGTGTGCAAGTTTGTGGCGCTTATGCTCATGTTGCTGGTGTGCACGCTTAATGTTTTGTTGTTAGTGGTCTCAACTTTTTGAGTGGTTGCCACTTTATCATCGCTATTAAAATTAACGTTGTTGTTGTTGTTGGAGACATTGTGGCCGCTGCTAGAGACATTGTGGCCGCTTGTTCTTGCGTCTGTCGTTTGCACATCAATTTGGTTATCCGAAGTGCGGTTTCTAGGATTGTTGCTTTGGGAAGAGTTTGTGTTGAATTTTGTGGCGGGAGTGTTGCTGTTGGATTCTGTATTAAAAGTGTTGACTTCGGTTGTTGTAAAAGTAGGTTTTTCATTGTTGGTTGGCGAGATCATTTCTTTTAGTTGGAGAGTTGTTGAATAATCAGTTGTTGGTGTTGTTGTTGAAGTTTGAGTTGTTTTCAGCAGACCAGCAGGCAATCTATGAAACGACATATCAGTTTTTGTTTGATTGCTAATAAAGTTGATATTTTCAGCTGCTATGGAAAATTTCTCGTTATTACTGCTTGCGTTGGCTTTCCTACCGGAGTTGAAGACTAAATGAGAAGAGTTGGTTGCCGTCAAGTTGGGGTTTGCATCAGCTATAACGTTTAAATGGTGATCTTCATTTAGCACCTCACAACATTGTAAGTTTTTTTCAGAATCAACAGTTAATTTCTTCTCTGAAAAATTTGCTATTGTTTCGATTTGGTTTGAAAGGAACATCTGTGGTTGGCAGTCTTGCTGTTGAAGTTCACTTTCCAACTCGTCTTCCAATTCATGTTGGTGTTTGAACTCAAGATGGTGGAGCTGTTACATTTATTTTATTTTGTTAAATAAAAGGCATCAACTATAATATAATTTTTTTAATTGATATATGTGAGTCATTCAAAAATTATTTTTGTGGGTCATATTCAATTTTATCTTCAATTCCTTGAGTTTGTTTAAACTCTTTAAACTTTAAACCAATATTCGAAGTAGAACGCAATAAGGAATTATAAATAAAAAAATTAAATTATATTTTTATTAATTTTTTTAGAAATGTTTTCAAAAGCCAAGATATCTGAAAAATAAAACATCAGGTTAACATCATAGACGACATTCAAAAAAGATGTGATCGTAAGCAGACAATGTCTGTTTTTCCCGTGTTAAAATCATCATCAATCACATTAGATTGAGTCACATGACCTTACATCACATCAACCACCATTCCTCACATCAATCACCATTCCTCACATCAATCACCATTCCTCACATCATTCACCATTCCTCGCAACATCGCTTCAAATATTCATATCACATCATCACGCATCACTTCACATATCACTTTACATATATCCTAAACCAGGGGTCGGCAAACTACGGCCCGCGAAGCTATTTTAAGCGGCCCGCGAGGCCTTGTTCGCCAAAATAATGTCGTCAGCCAAACATTATGACCAAAAAAGAAACCACAAAACTTAAAAAAAATTTCCCCAGGGTCGAAAAAATTTGCTTTTCAAGTACACATGCGACTCTTCAAAGTTGAAATAGTTTTCAATGAGGCCCTCACAGCAAAACGTTTGACCACCCCTGTCTTAAACCTAACCCTACATAACACATATTCCATCACATGACATCACATCCCATCACATCACATTAAATCTCATCTCATAACATCACATGCCACATCAGACGCAACCTGATGAACCTCTTGCGTCCACCCTATAAGACAAAAATCTTTCCATCTATCATCGTCACTATCAATCAACTTACGTAAGAAGCATAAATGACTCTACATTAGTGTAATGAATTAAATTCAATTTAATGAGCAGTCTCTCAGAATCTATGAATGACTAGTATGAACAGAAAAAACTTAAACATTTTCTAATTAACTTTTTATTGCATAATTCTTACAACAGTTTCGTTTTAACATTGGCTCATTATACATTCAATTTAACGCAAATTTGGCATGTTGAGTTATCTAAACACATATCAAATATTTATTTCGTTTAAAATCCGATCAAATATTTATTTCGTTTTATATCCTGCTTATATAGAAATTTTCAAAGTTTATGCAGTAATTACTTTTTGAACTTTCGAAGTGTTAGCTAATTTGTTGGTTGGAAATATAACAAAAAATATTTTTTTAAGTCATGCAGTGCTCGATGATGTTGAATGAAACGTTGAATGTAATGCTGAATGTAATGCTGAATGTAATGTTGAATGTAATGTTGAATGTAATGTTGAATGTAATGTTGAATGTAATGTTGAATGTAATGTTGAATGTAATGTTGAATGTAATGTTGAATGTAATGTTGAATGTAATGTTGAAGGTAATGTTGAATGTAATGCTGAATGAAACGTTATACTGGTCATGTATTGTGTCGATGGAGTCTCTTTTCCAGTTATTAAATGACCGCTGTTTCCAGTTTTATTATTATTATGCAAGTGATTTTTTATTTTA
>NW_008704902.1:6839040-6879844 GCF_000326865.2 Helobdella robusta | reverse complement strand
AATTTGCTGAAATTTAAAAATAGTAAATGTTTGGGTTTAATGGACACATACACACGCACACACACACATACTTACACACACGCACACACACACACACACACACACACACACACACACACACACACATACTAGCACGCTGTACTTATTTTCAAGAACAATGATAAATAACAGTGGGTCAAAAAATGTCGATAATATTTCAATAGCGTGTAAATGATTGATCATGCAAGAGACAAACTTCGGAATGATTTCCTTGTACCGCTGACAGATTTTTTTCATGACTGGATGCATCAAGTGTGTTGGACGCTGATGTGGCTGTCAACAAGTTGGAATCCTTCCATGTCTCCAATGATTTGGGTTTCGCCGTAGCTGTTGACGATTTTGACGATGTCGGTAATGTTAGGCTAATTACCTCCCCAGACAAATTTGGTTTCGTTGTTGCTTCAAGTGATGGCGCAATAGAGATGTTGTTTTTGAAACTAGAATCAGTTTGATTTGTTGAAACTGTTCCCAACTTTGTTGTTGCTGATGTTGCACTCGTTGTTGATGATTGTTGCACTTGATTTGGTTGTTTTTGTAACAAAAGGACGTTCTGCTCAGGTTTCATTAAAGTGTTTTTCTGGTTGCTAATGTTCATGGGCTGAGTGGAGGATTGAATCAATTGGTTGCGATGCAACGGTCTTTGTTGCTGTTTATAAAAATTGTTGGGCTGGGAAACACTGAAAGGTTGCATTTGTGTTGAATTGTTCATTCGATGTTGTAACTTGTTGCATATGCGTGCATGCGCCACAGATAGTACGATGATAGGCAGAATGTATTGAATCAACATTGACACAACGGAGTAAGCAGATTTCAATCTGGCATATTCGGGGTCTTCGAGGCATATTTCATTCAAACAGAGCCACGGTACAGCTTCTTTATTGTGTTTGATAATGTTTAAAATCAAAGATGGACTAGCGAGGAGCAGCGAAAACATCCAAATACACAAAAGAACGGCAGCAGACCACATCGGCTGCAACAGAAGATCCTTATCTGTGGGCCTTACAATTAGACGAAAGCGATCAAGAGCAATGGCTGTTATGCTGAAAGTTGATACGAAAACGTTTGTGCCTGCAGTCATCGGAACCAATTTGCACATGACCGCTCCTAGTCTCCACGTTTTGGTTGATGCTTTCAATAAGTTGAATGGCTGCGTGAAGACGCAAAGAATCAAATCTGAGGTGGCAAGATTCAATATAAGCAGGTTCCTGGGAGTTCGCATGTGGCAATTGGCCAGAACAACGTAGCACACTAAACCGTTGCCGAAAGCTCCGAACAATATGAGCATCAAGTAAGCTCCTATCAACGAAATTTCAGTAGCAAGTTCAAATTTCATCGAAGAATTTCTACAAAACTTCATTGTTAGAAGAATATTTTCAAAGTCAGAAACGTTTACTGTGTTATTAAGGAAAACGAAAGTTGGGTTTTCCTCCCACAACCAATCTTCGTCAGGACTTGGTTCCCGCGTCAAACTGCACATTGAACCCATTTCGTTAGATGTTCCTGTAAAGAAATGTTTATTCACATGGTAAAAATCTAATTTGAATCATTTCTTGAATATTTCAAGATTTTAATAAAAAAACATACTTTTCTGAACAATAAAATAAATGATTATCCAAAAATCGCTTTTGAGAACATTTCAAATAGTACAGCTTAACTTAAGCACTTACAGATAAAAATTTTAAAGTTTGATACTCGAAAAAATTTTTTGTTGTCATTTGTACGAAAAAAATTTGCAAAGTCAAGGTAGATGTATGAAAATTTTTTCTATCATTTAAAATTATCTGCTGATTGTTTAGCTTTTTTATGATTCTGCTTAAAACATTTTATATTTCAAAGCTATTTTTGAAACTTTTTTAACCTCATCAACTTCCCAAACTTCATTAACATATTCTTGCATCCTACCCAATTGCTGTTAACTTGTAGCAACTGACTCAGTTATATAGTCACCGCCTTCGAAGTTAATTCATCCTCGCATGATAACATCACCACTGCATACTTTTGCCATTGCTACGTAGTTCTATCGCTACGTAGTTCTATCGCTACTGCCTCTGATTATCTTATTGATATCCTGTGGTGCATTGACAAGACTGATTAATGAGCTGGCCATACAATTTTCTTACTACATCAACTGTTGGAAATTTTGTTCTAATTGTATGCGCTAACTTTAATAAATAATAAATATATTTTGTGATATTTTCCAATATTGGTTTTATTCTTTTTGTTTTTATCTAAATTTTTTTAAAAACTGAAAATAGAAATAAATGATCAACAAGCATGCGTTACACAAAAATGCTTTCTAGACAAAATTAAAAGGGCACTGAAAATGTGTGTAATTCAAAATGAAGTTTCTCAATACGATTTGTCGCAATCCATCTATTCATCCATCAATGCATCTATCCATCCATCCATCCGTCCATCCATCCGTCCATCCATCCATCCATCCATCCATCCATTCATCCATCCATCCATCCATCCATCCATTCATCCATCCATCCATCCATCCATCCATCCATCCATCCATCCATCCATCCATCCATTCATCCATCCATCCATCCATCTGTCCATTTTTCTTTCACACCACTTGTTTGCTTTTTTCTCTCATCACTTGATTGTGCATAACAAGATGGCTGCTCTGACGTCATTATCTTGCTTCCGTCATTCCGAGGCGTGATAATGCGAAATAATATAGAAGCGAGTCATCGATCACACAACTATAAACAAGGAGAAGACATCCTTGTAATTATTCCTTTGCTCGCTCTCTTCTGTTCGTCTTGTGCTACGTGTCGCTGTTGTCGCTGCTGTCGCTGCTGCTGTTGTCGCTGTTGTTGCTGCTGTCGCTGCTGCTGCTATCGCTGCTGCTTTTGTTGTTGTGATTGCTGCTATTTTATTGTACTTTGTTATTTTTATAATTAAAAAAATCATTTTCAACAACATCAAAATGTTAACAATGATTAATGCCAACGAAGTAATTTAATACACACCCACACAACCATCCACCAGCCCACTCACCCACCCACCCACACACACACACACACACACACACACAACTACATATATTATTATTAGCAGTATAATGTTTGTTTCATGCCATCAGCACGTTGATTGAAATGGGCGGTTGCATGTTGTTCAGTGCATTAATGCCATCATCTGATTTTTATTTGCATTTTAATAAGCTCTCCTAAGCTGCATGTTTAATGGCTCTATTCGGAATGAAACATATTGAATAGCTGGTGCCGAAAGTTATTGTCCGTTAGATTCGGATTAACATTTTCAAACTTTGAAACAAACGAACTCATCCAAGTGCCATTTCAACGAGGAACGGGAGTTGGTTTTTTTTAAATAAAACTTCAATTTTGTGTGGTAATTTTATTTATGAAGTTTGAATTCATATCAGCAGATGAAGCAAGTGCATACACTTCTGAACGATGATAACTTTTATCTTGGTTAACAGAAGCTTCCAAGGACTGCGGCATTAAACATTACAGCATATTGTATATATTATACATTTACTGCATCTATATGTCAATGCACTGATAACAATAAAACTGTTACAATTTCGCAAATTTTTATCTCATAAAACATTCTAGTGCATTTTAAAGACGATGAATTTGACGCTGTTGTCTGTAATTTTTGTTGCTCGTATTGTTGCTGCTGCTATTATGTTACTTTTTATATTTTTGTTTGTTGTCGTCGTTGTTGTGTCGTTGTTGTTGTTGTATCGTTGTTGTTAGAGTATTTTCTAATGTGAGTTAGTGTTTTTTTGTGGTTGTCAACGCTTCATTTAACAAATTGCTCGTGCATAAGCTCTGTAACGGCTGTTTTGGTTTGTTGTGGGGATGATTTATGGCCGGAAAGATGCGTGGCTTTTTGTTGGTGACTACCGAATGAAGAAGAATGAAATGCTGGAATGTGGGGGGTGCGGTCTGCTTCCTGCCCCCTCACACTGCAGGGCTGAATTTTTGGGATCTAATCCAAAATACCAATTAGACATCATCTACTTTTTTTGGTTGATTTTTAAACTTTTAAGGTTTAGAGGAGATTATTTTCAACTGATGTTTTCAACTGCAGACATTTAACCATGACATACGAAAAGAACTCTAAAATAATGTAAATGCAATTTAAAAATGTGTTATTATTGTTTTATAATATTACATAATTCAGTAACATTTTCAGCAAATCAATTGAGGGAAAGATTAATATTATACAAACATTCTGAAGAAAGCGAATGAGTTTCATCAACGTGTTTAAGTGAAAATAGATTGGTGAATAGTGATTCGATGTTTCCAAAATGTTGGAAAACAAAAGCGTCACACGCCCATGCACGGATGCCTGTGTGCTGACCTCGTGTTTCCATTTGCTAAATTTGCGTTTTAAATTAGTGGACGGAAGATGCAGAGAAAGATGTTGTCCAGAGTAAATTATCTGATGAATGTCGTGTGCTAATTGTGAATTGTGATGGACACTGTGAGCCAACCGCTGCAGGCCTTCCAGGCTAAATGATGAACATGAGGAATGTTTCCACTGCGTGCTCCTATTTCATTCCACAATCATGCAGTTGTTTCTTCCTTAGTTTACCATCTGTTTGTATTTTCTTGTCCTATAACTAATGATGTTGCGTCACACACATACTCGCACATAGCTCACACACGCATACATATTAGTCTTATAGAGAAGGTCCTACGTGTTCCATTTCTAAGATTCAACTTGGGCTAATGATAAGTCCAATAAAACCCAAGACGAGTTAGGTGTTCACGAAAATGCACCTTTGGTCGTAGTAAGAGATGGTGTTCCATACGTACTCAAAATGGCAACCGCTGTTTTTTATTTTTCAAGTTAAAACCATTTGCATAATAAACTAACTTGAAAATTTTTCTTGTCGCTATAAATCCAAATTGTCATGTTTTTCCGGTTTGAACGAAATGTTTTATCGCCAACGCGTGATCACCACTTGCGAATTTGTGTTGATCCTTGAAAAATATGTACATCAAGGTAGACGAGAGAGGGATGAAAATGCACATGGGACCTCAAGCCTTCCTTCCCATTAATACCTGCTTCAGATCAGGTCACATTCACCCTCTAAATCTTTCACTTCCTGCAGAAAAATAAAAAAAAATCATAAACAACCTCATTGAAACTGTAGCAACAACCATTATACATCAACAATAGCAGCAACGACAACAACAATATCATCATCATCAACAAAAACAAAAGTATCATCATCATCAACAACAACAACAGCAGCAGTAGCAACAACAACAATATCATCATCATCAACAACAACAATATTATCATCATCAACAACAACAGTATCATCATCATCAACAACAACAGTATCATCATCATCAACAACAACAACAATATCATCATCAACAACAACAACAATATTATCATCATCAACAACAACAGTATCATCATCATCAACAACAACAGTATCATCATCATCAACAACAACAACAATAGCAGCAGCAGTAGCAACAACAACGAATATTTTCAATTGTAGTCCATTTTTTCAATTTATACGTTTTTTATTTTGTTTAAAGAATTTAATGAGCAGATTGTTTTTCAATAAAATTTAATTGAATATTATTAATTGATACTGTCCAACAAACGTTATGAGCGGTTGTTGCTCTGAAGGTTTCATGTAAACTATTTTAAAAATTTCTTCTTTTACACTGGCAAAAAAAATTATTAGAAGATCCAACGTAATGTGTTTGTTTTGCATTCACATTACATTTCAGTGAGTTAATAATTTTTTATATTTGTTTTGCTTGTACGAACATTTTTTTGAATTTTCTAACGGTAATTTTCTAATGTGTCTATGAGACCACAGATGCAACAGTGCTGAATATGTAATAAACTGGAGAAGCGCAAGGAACAATTCATGGTTTTTTTTTTAAAATGTTGTCGATCATGAATCTTCTGTTAGTTTCGATCATGGATCTTCTGTTAGTTTCTCATTAGCACTGAAAACACGAACACACATTTTCTGCAGCCCTCCCACTCAGACGGTCGGCACCTTACGACAGCAGCACAATATTTCTACTATCGACATATAATGGTGGATACGCACTTTTGAAGTTTTAACAATAATTAGATTGAATTATTAATGGCAAAGCTGGCTATCTGTAGAAGACATTTGTTTAATTTATTCAATAAAATGAATATCCTATGACTATTTTTACTTTTTTCAGGAATCTGTCCACTGATTAGAATAGGTTAAAGGTCAATTACACCCTTCCAAGGCTCCGAGGAATCAACAGCACGCCACAAACATCGCGTATTAATACAAGGCATGTGATGGACGGAAATCTTCTTGTCATATTCAAACCAGGTTACTGCGAAATAGGACTAGGTGACCTGTACCACTAAGGTCACTAAGGTACAGAAAGGTCACTATTAATTTAATAACAAAGTCAAACAAAAAAAGATTGGAAATATTTATGGAAGGGTCAAATTGATGAAAATATTTTAAGATGAGCGTGAAGTTCAGTTCTTGTGATGTTGAATTATTTGAGGATCCAACGAAAACTTGCAGTTCATGTTTGTGACCCTTCTCTACGAGCTCTTCGTTCATTTGAAAAACAAATTTTTTGCGTTTAATGAATTTTTTAAAATGTCTCATTCAAGAATTTATTCATTTCATGATTTGTGCTGTCTATAATTGAACTAAAATTTATTTCAAAGTATTTTTTATCAAAATTCAAATTTTTGTTCTCAACACTTCTAGAAATGAATTAACTATTAAAACTGAAATACGTTTTCATTGCAAATAATACGCGCTCAGGTGCATGAACTCAGTTAAAATCAAGTCTTACAATGTTTCAAAATGAATAATTTAAAAATCAACCCATCGCTTAAAAAAACAAAAAGTCATCTGTACTTTAATTAGCTTAAAATTTTAATTCAGAATTTAATACTCGCATCAGGACATTGACGAGATGCCATCTGAACCTAAATACAATTTTATATCTGGATGAAAAACATTTTCCAAATGAATACATTCCAGTGGTAGTGTTTCTGATTTATTTTTATTCCAATATGTTCATAGAAATAAAATCAGCCTGAAAACTGAAAGAAAAGCGCATTGAAGCAGAATAGTTGTTAGTTGTTGAACATGGAAGCTGGATACATTTTTCCTGATGACTTATTATTTGCATCAGTAGCAAACTCCCATTCCACTTTCATAAATAATAAAGCATGGAAACACATCGCCCAATGCAAATGGATAAAAATAATCAAACGAATTGATAAAAAATAAACAAATAAAGATATGAACAAGAAAAGCACGAGGCAAATATTGAAAAAATAAAAACACGAAAAATGTTTCAGTGGGAAGCCGCACAGCCGAGCACGAGATGCGCCGCCATGTTTTAACGTTGTTAATCGGAGAGTGTGGCTGGGCGATCATGTGATGTATCGAGTTTCATGGTGAGGCGCTCTATTTTTAACTACATTAAATCATCTCATCATTTTCAAACTCTAATGACAAAGTGCACTTTCTCTTTTAGAAAATTTTTAAAACTTTCAAAAAAAGTGAATATGTAATACATCATTTTAAATTACTGGTGCTTAAATAATGATTGTAAGCAATTAAACAAATAAAATATTTGTTTTTTTTTGTGGAGATTGTGTCAAGAATTGAAATTCATATAGTGAAATTTAAAATTTTTTTGATGTTAATAATGGGTTTTAATGAACAAAACGTGCCAAACTTCTCATTAAGAATAATTTTATCCATGGCAATCAGTCCGCACATCCCCACATTCCTCATCAAAACGAAGTAGTGGTATTTTATTTAATGGTGAAGTTTTCCAAAGCTTAAATTTCATAAATTGATCAATGAATGACATTCGTGTTAGAATAAATTTCTGAATGGAAACTGGTCTCAAATGTGATTTTTTTCATAAAATCAAGCAAAATAATTAAATTTATAAAAACAGAGAATGCGTTAACAGTGCACGTTAACAAATATTCTCACTTCTTTCGAAGTTTTAATTTTAAAAAAATTAATTATTTGTACGTTAAAAAATAAATTTGCATAATATAGGACGACAGAATGTCTCCTTTTGAAGAGCAATTCATAGTAAATAGTGGTATCCGATGGTTCTACAATTTCAATTATAAATTTATTACAAACGCTGAAACCATTTCCATAGAACCACAAAATTTTAAAACGCTTTGAAAATGGAATTAAATGGGTGTAATTTATTACTGGTATAAATGTCCGTCTGATTTAAATTTGGATATATATATATATATTTGGATTTAAAATTTTTGCTACAATAATTTCCAGTTTATAGATGATGGTGATTGCGTATTGTGATTTATTTTCTCCTGTAATCGCTTCGACATCCAACTAAATTCAAGGCTCTCAACAGAGGGTATCATTCAGTACATGTTGTACATGAATGTAGTATGTTGTATCAATGTTCGATGCAAAACGGTTAGGTAGTTAGATGTTGAGATGTAACGATGTAACGATATATAATGTGGAAATGTAATGCAGTTGTAGGGAGGCAAAATTTAAGGATATGTTAGAACGGCAGAAAGCCTGTAAGAATATGTTAGAAAGCCTGTAAGATTTACATAAAATGTAGCTATCTAAAACGTAGCAATTTGGAAACGATAGAGGTGGTGAAGATGTGGAACGTAAGAAGAAATTGAGTACGTAAGAAGAAGTGAAAACGAAAAATGTTTTCATTCAGGAAGTAAAATTGTAAAATGTAAGAACGTGAAGGAGTAAGATAAGTAAGATGGCGTAGCGTAGAATGATTGACACGTGCAAATAATCTCTTCCATACTCTGACATTCAACTTTAAAAATTTTTCCGCCAATGTGTACACGGCCATTTTAATAAGGATGTTGACAGAAAAATTCATACTGAACCAAACAATCATATGCATAATTAGAAACTGGACAACATGGTGAATACAGTGAATTCAAAGACAGATCTAAAAACTCTATTTTGATATTTTCACGTTAGAACAAAGGAATTTTATATGTATATAGGATATTAAATATGTATGCTGCCGATCGATAACACCCACATTTAACTTTAATTCCATGACAAAAAGTCAAAAGTATTTTAGAAACTCAAAAAATTGTTCACTGGTGAATGAATTCGTCTCTAACTGAATCTTATTTCGAAGTGTGCACTGGAGGTGCGATTTGAATCCAAACTGTTGCTTGATTGAAGTTTTGAATTCAATTTGCTGTGGTAATTTAAACAAAAATTCTATTATCAACAATTATTAAATAATCCAGGCATCCAAGTTTCAATGCAATCATAATTTTAAAAAGTAACGAAGGATATAAATGTTTTCAATTCGCTTTTGCTTTAAAAATTTATTAAATTAAATTTTGTTTATAATTGTTTCTTCTGCTGACAGAAGTTGAAACGTTTTGCCTCCTCCCGGTCCTCACATCTTTCCATCTCTCCATCTTCCCAATGAATGAATGAATGAATGAATGAATGAACGAACGAACGAACGAACGAACGAACGAACGAACGAACGAACGAACGAACGAACGAATGAATGAATGAATATAAATGCTGAGAGTTTTGGGAAAGATTTCAAATCAATGTTTTAAAAGCTTTTAACCGCATTCTTACCACCATTCAATCAACATGTAACATGAAGCTCTACATTCTAATAAATGCACATGAAAACATCAAAACAATATTTTTTTAACAAAATTTCAATTTAAGATAACAACAACAATAACAAACAACAACAGACAACACTAACAACAACAGAACATACAGCACAGTGAACAAACAACACTGCAACCGGTTACAAAATTGAAATAAAATAATAATCCTGCCTACGAATGTACCAGCCACACCGTACGCGTTGGTACATAGTTAACAAAGAAGCAATGCACATCGTCGTTAAGTCAGAATTTACACCTTGCAAGGAGGGCTTGCTTCGGTTTCAAAACTTTATACGGTGTCAATAATTGCTCTTTAAACCTTCCCAGTTTTACGAAATGTGTGACAAATTTTATTTTGGCAAACATTTCTACCTAAACCAATAGTTAATTTCATAAAAATAAAGATAACGGCTATTGTAAAATTGCTTACTTTTATTATTAATCAAATAAAATCAAATTAATTTCACAAGTAGATACAAGCTGAAAAATTTCAGCAGACAGCACTAAAGACAGTCATGTTCATTAACGAGCGGCACAATCTTTTGTGAGAGGGTCTCACATGCTTTGGGGATGGGATGGATGGAGTGGCGATGATTGTGGGAAATGTGGCTGATGGTGTGAAAGGGAAGAGGGTGGGGGATGTGGTGCGGTGTGCGTCACTAATGTAGTTAAAGTAATAAATAGATAATCTTCATAATAAATTAAAACTAATCCAGCTACTTCGAACGGATAAACGTTGCACTTTTTATTTAAGAACCCTTCTCGTTGACTGAGAGGGAAGTTGTTTCAACGCGTTCCACGCAACTCAAAAGTGCATAACCACCAGATATTTATGTAAATGTATGTTTGAGGAGTTCCTTTAAGCTAGACACGAATTGAATATTTTGAAATGTATTAAATTTGTATGACAGGCATGAGTGTTCAGCATTATTTATATATTAATATTCTCTTTTCATATTTACGTCCACGTGGTTTGTTGTACATTCGTTTCTTTTTCAAATTATTTTGCTCTCAGACTTGCATGTTTAATTTTTTTGAGTTTGAATTATTGGAGACCTCTCACGTGCTCTCCACATTTGACGTTTGGTTATTTTTCCTTTCTCTTTTGACGATCTCATTTGGTTTGTAAAATTTTTAAATTGTTTGATATGAAATGGCGTAAGTTGGCTTTGTGTAGTTGACATTTTTTGCAGCGCGTGGAACAACGCAACGTTGTTTTGTGCAACTCTTGCTTCTGCTCTTTCATAAAAATAAAATTTTCAATCAAAATCAATCGATCAAACAATCGATCAATCAATAAATTTCATTATTTGGGAGTTTAGAGTAAATGGGGCAGAGTTGAACAGGCGCAGACATGACTGTGCAGCACACTTGTACAGTGTTTTTCGTCGTAAGTACGTACGCAGCAAATGAAGATAAGTGATGATGTTACATTACAAATTTTATGTGAAAAAAATTTTCAAATAGTTTCCCAGAATAATTTTTCTCGAGTCACTTTTTTCCAAGGTAGATGAAAACACAGAGGAGTAATGTTATTATGTAGATAAAATTGGCAAATTTGAAAAACTTCGTAAAACCTTCATGGGAATTTTTCAGTTTAAATTTTTTAGTAATTTGATGAAGAAGAGCGAAAAATATTCATTCTTTGAAACTCTTTCATCTCGTCGTTAGAAAGCCGCACTGGAATTGAAACCTTGGTACTAAACGAACGATGTTGGTGATATTTTACCAGAGCGTCACAGTCAAATGGAAAATATCCGACGCTGATGGGCCCCTCAAAAAATTCCGACTCCGGCCAAAATCTTTGACTCTCAACTCCTGCCAGGACACTGTATTTTAGGCTTGTTTCAAAACTAATTAGAAACATGTTTTTCATGGAAAGAAAGATTTTAAAAAGTTGGGAAAAATAATTAAAATTTTTTTACAGACATTATTTATTTAAAGAGATTTTCATTGAAGTATGATTTTCCTCATCAGCCCCAACATATGCCCCAGAGTGTATACTTTTTCAACATCCTCAACGGCCACAAACAACTCTAAGCATTAAAACTAAACGTCTTTGGACACGTTTGGTTTAATTTTCAATTCTATGCTATTAAAAGACTCAAACACGCAATTTTTTGTTGTTGCAAGCAGAATAATTCTGCATGCACGTGATGCACTTGTCAGATGTGGTTTTGAATGAGTCTGCTTCGAACGAATAAACCTCACTTAACATGTTAGTCCTTGGCTGCTCTAACAAGTTACGTACACGATGAAAATTCATGTGGAGTCTTTTAAAACTTGAATATTTCAAATAATCTTAAATAAAGTATCCATTCTACCGCAACGTCTCTCTATTCTGCAACGTGCCTTTAAAACCACTTTTTCATTTTATTTAATTTTCAACAATTGATATCTGAACTCGGTTTTGGCGAACGATGTTACTTACTTGCATTCCAACTGCACGTTCATCGTATGCCCAGCACGGTGTCGATAATACCCATTATGTTTTTAATGTGGACGTAATGAAGAGTTGATAGGGTTTCAACAGGGCCGTCTAATTTATTATGGAAGCACTTATGCGTGTTCCACATATTGTCTCCCGTGTACATATGCACATGTACAGTTAACGTATTATCCACTATACGAATGTTGCGTTCCTACATTCTATTGTGTTGTTTGTACATATTCGTCTGTCTATGAGATTTGCTTTGTTTATTCTTTTTGTGCATTATCATCTTCTCTGGTCTGCTCTGGTTTGCTGTTATATACCAGCTGTTGTTTCACTTTAATCTTCGTTAACACTCCAACGCGTTTGTTTCTATTGATAATGTTGACTTTTTGTTCCTTGGTTAACATCAAATGACCGTTTCTTTTTCATACGTGCGTGATTGCAGATTTTATTTCATTTCCAGTTTCAAACATTTTGTTGATATTACCTTTTTATTTTAATGCGTTGTTGGCCTAATTGGTTCGACGGGTAACAAAACATTTCAAAACGGCAAAAAGTGTTGATGTCATTAAAATTAAATATTTGCAAACCCTATCTTGCAAAAATTATCATTTCTGAAGCAAATTTATAAAGTATGTGTATATTCTTTTCATGCCAGATCAAATAACGAATGGCAACATTTTCATTTCCATCATCAACAAATAGCGTTCCATGAGGATCATGAAGAAGGTCTACCATGCTTAAAGTTTAGAATCAAAGCAGCTGTTGGTGCACGGTCGCTAGATCAGCATCAATCCACTTTTAAACGTTAGCCGGAAGAGCAGAACACATGACCACTTGTCAGAAAAATAAATTAACAACTTCAATAGAATAATAAAAATATTTCTTGTGTTCCTATTTGAAACTAAGCTTAGACTAAAAAACAAACTTGTTAAATGACAAAACGGAGAAGATCAAATGTCACACATCTCTTATTAGATTTCCTATTTTGAAAATAATTTTTTGTTAATTTTTTCACTCGTTAAAAGTAAAAAATTGTTTGTCGCCATGATAGCTTCAAAATTGTAGTGGTTCCCGTGGAAGTCAGACCAACTTGCACGCCAACTCCACACGTGCATTCGCGTCGAAAATCTTTCCCAAAACTCTCAGCATTTATATTCATTCATTCATTCATTCATTCATTCATTCATTCATTCATTCATTCATTCATTCATTCATTCATTCATTCATTCATTCATTCATTCATTCATTCATTCATTCATTCATTCATTCATTCATTCATTCATTCATTCATTCATTCATTCATTCATTCATTCATTCATTCATTCATTTCACTCATTCATTTATAAAAATCGATATGACTGTTTAAGTTTTAAAAAACTGAATGAAGATAAAATTACTAAAATTTTCAGTTGAATAAAATTTGTAAGTCGAAAAATTTATTGTTGTTCTCAACTTCGTCAGAGTTGTTAACATTTATCATTTGAAAATAAATCAGCAGGCTTGTTCATTATGCAATCACGAAAGAGAATTTAATTGAAAGCTTGAAAACGTTCACATCGTCACCTGTTGTTTTCAAACCACCGAACATCCCAATCTCGAACCATCTTCTTGATGGCTCTCAGGTATTAATACGTATCTTTTTTTATTACTATGTCATTTTTATATTAATTGTCTTAACAACATTTTGTTAATTTATTCCTTTTCCATTATGAGCAAAGTTCTGAATAATCTGGAAGCATTCTGTTCTCAGGCTTCACTTTCAATTATAAATTATTTTCATTATAGACATAGCGATAACATTCGAAAACAGAAAGCAGCACTATTTTAATTTGTTTTGGCGATCAAATATAAAAATTTTTTAAGGCTAACAGCACAAAGAAAAAAGAGACTTAATCAGATTTAGAGCTTTAACAATGAGAGGCTTAAAATTTTATTGTTGCCTTGACACGCCACCGCACACTCGCCGTAGTCAGTCTGCCTCATAAATTTCCAACTGAGTTCATCACTTGAAACTTCAGTCCAACTGAGTTATTCACTTCAAAAAATGAATGAATGTTATTTATATTGAATTTGAACTAAATTAAGAAAATGCGTGAATGCTTCTAATCAAAATGAAGCGATTTAAATTTATGGAATTCGTTGAACCACCACAGTTTATTTATTCATTATTTTCAACCGTTAATAAAGTTGACAATTTAAATAAAACATTTGAAAATTATTGAAAAACTTTTTTAGAACTAAAATTTTCATGTTGCGGTTCATAAAAAAGTGATTTCCATTCCAATGTGCTGGAAGCGGAGGCGAGTAGATGTCTCTAATCTCACAAGAAATTGAAAAAACGCAAACTTTTTATAAACAATTAAAAATAAAAAACGTATATGAATATGTAAAGTTGTTGGATGATGTACGAATAAAACCATTAAATATAAAAAATGTTTTGTTATCTCAAAATTTAGAAATTTATGAAAGTTAGATAATTTTAAAGGTTGATGCCATATTTAACAAGCAGCTTTGGAAGAAGCAGCTTTTAAAATAGTTTATGTTTATGTGTAATTAATTTTAGATAATTTTTATTGGAATATTTAAATTTTACAGCAGACTGCCTGCTACCAAAGAAAGGAAGGATATTTATTGCATATAATGAATGAAGTGTTTTCTTTGCTATAGAAACGAACAAGAAGTACAATGTACAGAGTAATCTATCCTGGCTGGAGCACATTCTTCCATCATTAACAAGATCAATAAATTTTCGAAAAAACTAAATACAAGTTCATTGGACTATAGCGATTTATTCTAACACTGTCTTCGTTTGGCTCGATGATTATTAATTTATTTTTACTCAGAATGTATATTTCATTGATAGGCTTGTTGCATTATGGATCCACTGTAATTGTATGTCTGGTGCGCGCGCGTGTGGAGTAACATGTCAATATCAGTAAGTATCAAATGTTCATGTCGATCGTTTGATATTTCAGCTTTCAATACTGCTCTATAGTGGGTTTTTTGTTTTTGAGTCACAGGAGTTCATGCATGATTTATTATTTTAATAAAGGACGCTTGTGCTTGACAAATCTGCTCGATTTCTATTCAGAAGTTTGCGATAAACCAAATGCAGGGAACTTGGTAGATCTGGTTTTCTTGACTTTTCGAAAGCGTTTGACAAAGTTCCCCATAAGACTGGGCAAATTTTTGCTGTGAGAGCCGCATTGAGAACTATGTTACCTTTAGAAGGCCGCATATGTACTTAAATAGCAAATTTTTTTGACCCTGGAGAAAATTTTTTTTAGATGTGTAGTTTTTTTTGTGGTCATAATGCCTGGCTGACGACTTTTTTTGCAAACAAGACCTCGTCGCGGGCCGCATGCAGCCCGCAGGCCGTAGTTCGCCCATTCCTGCCATAAAAGATTGGCGCAGAAGTTGGAAACCTGCTGAATTAAAGGTAAAGTACTCAAGTGGATCACAAATTGTTATCCGATAAGCAAAAAAAGTGATCATATGGTAACACTCCTCAAATTAGAAAAATATTAATAGAGGCGTACCTCAAGGATCAAAACTGGGACCACTACTGTATACCCTGTACATAAACGATATCGACGGTAGAATATCTTCTAGGTTATTCAAGTTCTGATGATACAAGACTGTGTTCTCTGGTAAATATTGTTAATGACGTGACCTTGCTGAAAAAAGACTTGTAAAAATTGTATCAATGGTCAATAGACTGGCAGATGAACTTCAATGTTGAAAAGAGTGCAGTTATGCCACTATGTGGGAATGAACGTGACCCGGGTGTTTTTATTACACAAGATTGTAAGCCATCAAGACAATGTCAAGAAGCTGCTAAAAAAGCCAATCAAATGCTTGGGACCATTAAAAGAACAATTTCAAGTTGTAGTAACAATGCTATACAAATCCTTAGTAAGTCCACACTTAGACTATGGCGTATAGTTTTGGTGTCTTTATTCCGAAAAAGACCAAAATTTCTTAAAAAGGTTAAAAGAGCTACAAAGATAAGATGATCACAGAACTAAGACACCTGCAATAAGAAGAAAAACTTGTCAAATGTGGCCTAACAACTCTGGAAACACGTAGAACTAGAGAATATTTATTACCTACAAAAAAGAATTTATGGTTACAAGGTTTTTTAAATTGTTTTATAAAAAATATACAAGTGGTCGTAAACTATAACTTTTCAGAGAAAGATCTGGGCCAATAAAATATAACTTCTTCAGCAATAGAGTTTTCAATCACTTGAACAGCTTAAATAACAATGCAGTGTCGGCAGAATCGACAAATATTTTTAAAAACGAGTTGTCCAAATTAGGATTCTAACTGGAGTGGCTCTAAACGGATGACTAGTCTTCGAGCTACTATAATTTCTGTTATGTACGGTGTGCTATTCTGTAACAGTTACATTACTTTAATTTTAATTCGTCAATTAGTTCTTCTTGTAACAATTCAGAAAACTTGTCAACTAATTTATTACTATTTGTTAATAATTTTAAGCAAGAATAAAATTTCCATAATACGTAAAAATGGGAAGTAAGTGTAAATTTTTGAAAGGGTTTGTTTGGAAGACATTAAATTTTTTTACAATGTTAACTGTGGTTTGGAAAAAGAAAAATTTTTAGCCAAATTTCAACTGAAAAAGCTATTTATGTTAGGTAGAGAAGAATTTACAATTTAACTACAAATGAAAATTGAAAAAAATATTTGAAATTATGTAAAAAATAGAATTAAAATTAGACACGAACGGACAATGTTATAAAAATACTTCAAAATGATTAATAAACAAAAAAAACAATATGCCAAAAAAGAAGCGTCGCTGTAAGTCCACCTTGTGAAAACTTTATCATCGGGCAGGATTAATATACTTCTTGTGGATAAAAAATAATAAAGCTCAATAAATAATTCTTTACTCTAGACGATTGGTTGGTCGCGAAGATGAATGCTAGGAAGATGTCTCTCCATGCATTCCATTATGTGCTGCTGTCCATTCTTCAGGCTGCCGTCATCATCAGGTTATCTCGTTGGGGGGATTAATTTTTTGTGAGTGTATGTATTCGCAGGCAGCCTAATTAATGATGATAATGACAAAGTGCTAATGAAAGAATAGATGAGGATCATGGCAAAGTCCAACTCAACGGTGCTTATCTTGAAGTTCTGCTATTTGGTCGCGACGTTATCAGTATTTCAACACTCCAGCAAATACAACAACGAACTTTACTGCAATGTTTGGGATGAAAACTGCAGAAAAACGAAATAAGAACTGAAATAAGATTTCATAAACAACACTCCGAATGAATTTTCATGATTGTCACTAGCATGACGCCGTTGAAAGAATATTATTGACGTGGTCTCCAAATGTTTGCTTAGTTGGCAGTTTTGTTGTTTTCAAGTTTTGTATTTTTATATTCTAACTTTTTCATCGGAAGTTGTGTAGGTAACAAAAGATTTGAAACAATTTAATTTTGGACAGATTTGTTAAATCATGAATTGTAACAAAAGTTTGCGCGTGAATATCCTAAAACTAAAAAAAATTCCATTATGTTTCTTCTTATTATTTATTTATTTAATTTAATCTATCTATTCATTTATTTATTTGTTCAGTTATTTATTAGGAATAGATTGAGTTTACTGCTCCAGTCATTAAGAATGAGTTACTCATTCGTTTAAATTATTAAACAAAAGCAATAAACAAACACTCGTTGCAGCGTTATAATGAATGAACGGAGCTGTGTGGGTTCAGTATCCAAATCCAATATGACGATTGCAACGAGGTTAACATGATAGTCGGAAAATATTATGTACAATATTTGTAAGATGTGAATGATGGTATCAGTCAACAAAAGCAAGATTTCAAGCATTCCTGAAAATAATAAATTCAATTCCTACTGATATCGTTAGTGGGTGTGGATACATGATAGTGGATACACAACAGTGGATACATGATAGTGGATACACAACAGTGGATACATGATAGTGGATACACAACAGTGGATACATGATGGGGATACATGATAGTGGATACATGAAGTGGATACCTGATAGCGGATACATGAAGTGGATACCTGATAGCGGATACATGATACATTCTGAGACTTGCGCATGTTTGTAACAATGAAATAATTGATCGCATTCACCACCTGCTTGACAAATTGTGCGTGCATTTTAGTACTGACAACTCGACGAAAACAATGCATTAATTTATTCATTCATTCATTCATTTGTTCATTCATTCATTCGTTCGTTCGTTCGTTTGTTCGTGTTCATTCATTCATTCATTCATTCATTCATTCATTCATTCATTCATTCATTCATTCATTCATTCATTCATTCATTCATTCATTCATTCATTCATTCATTCATTCATTCATTCATTCATTCATTCATTCATTCATTCATTCATTCATTCATTCATTCATTCATTCATTCATTCATTCATTCATTCATTCATTCATTCATTCATTCATTCATTCATTCATTCATTCATTCATTCATTCATTCATTCATTCATTCATTCATTCATTCATTCATTCATTCATTCATTCATACATTCATTCATTTATTAATGTTAATAATAATTGCAGTGCGATAGATCGTTTGCACTGACACAAGACCTGAGCGATTGTTGGCAGCTCATCAAAAGTATTATTAACGAAGTTTCAAACTTGACTGACCATCACGGGGACAGCGTGATGTGCTGGAACATCAAAAGTCGTTTCACCGATTTGTAAATTTTTTTTTTCAATTTTTTACTCGGTAAATTTTATATTCCATGTAACTTTGTAGAAGAAAATATCAAAACAAATTTAGAAACAAGTTGATAGTATGAAGGAAGAACTTTGAGATGTTTAAACAAATTTAAATAAAGACTAAATTTCAAAATAATATTATCTAAAGAATGGTTTGTCTCTACTTTTCCACTGGTTGAAGTAACCCATCATAGCGACCAAGAGGAAAACAATGAACTTGCAATATAATACACATTTGATCGCCACCTACACAACAGTATAATCCTGATAAATTGGACGACGAGCCAGCAAACAATTTGAAGCAACTGCAGAGAAGCATATAAAAGCTGTAAAAGCTGGAAGACACCCTGCCTCATATTAGCTGGCACCATCATAAAATCTCAGAATGCATTAACCGTCACGGCAGTTATAACTTCCCTTGGTAACTCTGATACAAATTTGATTGCTCATTTGTTGCTAAAAATACAAATGAATAATCCGAGGCAAACAACGTAGTCGTTCTATCTATCTATCCATCCATCCATCCATCCATCCATCCATCCATCCATCCATCCATCCATCCATCCATCCATCCATCCATCCATCCATCCATCCATCCATCCATCCATCCATCCATCCATCCATCCATCCATCCATCCATCCATCCATCCATCCATCCATCCATCCATCCATCCATCCATCCATCCATCCATCCATCCATCCATCCATCCATCCATCCATCCATCCATCCATCCATCCATCCATCCATCCATCCATCCATCCATCCATCCATCCATCCATCCATCCATCCATCCATCCATCCATCCATCCATCCATCCATCCATCCATCTATCTATCTATCTATCTATCTATCTATCTATTTATCTATCTATCTATCTATCTATCTACCTGTCTGCACATTTTTGATGCAGTTACTGGGTTGAGTTAGTGACCATAAAATAATTTCTCGCGCCGCATGAAGTGCACGTGTGATGAAACAAGCAAGCACTCCATGCACTCCACTCATACGGGCTGGCACGGAAATTGATTCATTACTGTCTTGCCGTAGTAGGTCAAAACATGCAGGCTTTCTTTATTAATTCTATTTAAAGTGGCTCTGTCGAACGCAGAACTGCCTACATAATATTCTCTTATATATCCATCCATACTTACGATTGAACCATCGTGTCACAGAGGCTGTGCAGGCAGACAGAGGGCAAATGGGACGTTGTTTACAATTTTCATAGCATTGGTGAGAACAAATTATTTACATTTATGAATGTTCAGTTGATCAACTTATGCATGTTATTGATTGCTGCAAACATGCACAATCCATCCTACACACATACCCGGTGCACCATTTATGTCGGCAAACAATAATCCCAGTGTAATAATCACAATCAATTTTACATTTACGTTTTTAATTCAAATAAACAAAACAAAACCTAAATCGAACTGAAAAAATTTGGTTTTCGTTGTGAAAATGAAGATCGTCAAGGTACTTTAAACTCAAAATTGTCCATCTTCTTCAAGATTTTGTACAGAAAATTTATTTACTGAAGAGAGGTGTCAATGTGTTGGATGCTAGGAAGGGCAATTCAGGTGAAAATAATCCTAATGTATGTTGTATGACTTCAACAAAAGGATGGCTAATTTGTGTTTTAGAAAATTATTCTATCATTCAGTCAATGTTGAACATTGTTGGACATGTATTGGCCATGTGTTCAAACCTCTCTTATGAACCTTCCATAACAGATGTTTGTAAGCAGATGAGAAATTATTTAAAATTTTAATAATTTTTTAATATTGATGCTTACGTTTTGTTGTTCAGTGTTTTCAATTCCATGTTAGAAACGTGACTAATCAGCTATCATTTTCATCCTCAACAATCTCTTTCATCCTTCAACGAAGACATTAAACATTTTTTGATGTCCTTTGAAACACTTTGTGCTTGCAATGTAAAAAAAAATATTTGTTTTCACTCAGTAACATGTGTTAATGTTTATGATACTTGCGTGGTGGGATGTAATTTGAATGTGGATTGTTATGTTTTCACGTTTAAAAATCATTCCAGTAAGGACCAAAAAGTTCAAATTAAAATAACGAGTGTTAAAAAATTGTTGAAAAAATAAGCATAACCATTTTTAACATTATATTATTATTATTATTATTATTGCCATGGAAAGACAAACAAAACTTTGTTTCACGAGATGAAAAGGTGCAAGAAGACTTTGTTATGCAGACGACCCAACAGTGGAGATTGATTGACGTGAACCGCAGCGCAAGAAGCAGCATGTTGTCTCAAGATCAGCTCGCTATCCATTCTTCGCCCATCTTGTATAAAAATATATAAAATATTCTATAAAATAAAATCAAATTCATTTTCAAAAAACTGTCAATAAATTTTCAATAAACCAAGGTCAAGTCAATAAATTTTGATATTTTTCACAACATAATTTACACTTTGTCAGGAACCAACATATTTCAAATAATAATCGCTCATGTTACGTTTTATTTGCTAATTTTCAATTACTTTTTATTTGAACAATTTGGAAACTATCAATAAAAAAATCGATTGGTCTACAATAAAATGACATAGATGAAAATTTTTCGAATTTATATTAAAAGTTATTTAAATTTTTATATTTCTTGTCTGCAGCAATCTTTTCAAATTCAATAAACATTTCTGCAAAACCTCTTCAGCAGTTGGTTGCAATAACATTTTTGAACATTTTATAAAAAGTTTAATAACAGGTAAACTTCCAACAAACCATTTTAACAGAACGTCAGAAATATGAATAGGTCTAATGGAATAATAAAATCAATTTTTTTAATTAAAATTTTACAAAATTAAGAGCATGTTACCGCTATCTGTTAAGGACATAAAAAGATTTCTACTATCTTGACACAAATTGTGTCAAATTTGAAATATTAAAACCACTATAACTTATTTGTAAGATGGATTTTATCGGAAAAATGGCAAATGGCAACAAATTTAATTGAAAAAAAAGTGCTCCCACGAAAAAATAGGCAAACATTTGCGATCCCGCTGCTCCTGATGTAGGTCTTGTCTGAGCAAAATTTTTGAGACATAGGAGCATTTTTGTAGATTTTATGAAAAAAGTTGAAACTTGAAAATTTTTAATTTTTTTTTATATTAACCTACGAAGTTACAAAATTTAAATAAAAAAATAGTAGCTTACACAAGATAGTATAAAAAAATTTCACAAACGAAATGATGTTTACAAACGCTGGTTTAAAATTGTTTCAGCTTTTATTTTAAATTCTTTAGGAGCCATTTTTTTAAAGCAGATCTAAAATTGGCATGACGACTTGAGGACAGCTGGTTAAACCGTTAAAAATGAATAAGAAGACAGGCAGGGAGGGGTAGGAGAACAACAGCAGGCAAGTGAGTGAAAGTTTGTCTTCTAAGTCGATTAATGCGGCACACCTGTTGACGTTATAATGCCTGTCTCGGGGATTAGGTAGGAATTTAATTTGTTTGCCTTAACATCGGAGCTGGCTGGTAATATGGTCAACTGAAATTTATCTCTTCTGCAAGATTAGAAGGTCTTTACAAAATGTTTTTATTTACAGTAGAGATTTGTTCATATAAATTTTTTCTGAAATATTAAATTAAAATAATTTAATTTTGATCAGCAAATGTTATACATAAATGTTTTACGGCGTTTATAGAAGATATTTTCCAGACCAACCACTGAGAATAAAAAATTTCATCAGAACATGATACAGCAGTTGTAAACATCTATAACACACCATATTATGTAGAGTCGGCACTGATAAAAACATTGTCGTACCGGCAAACAACGGACTAGAAAACTTTTCATTTTAACTTCGCATTCAACAACATCAGAATATTAATTATAACTCATACATTTTAACAAATACATATTATAATAAATATAATATAATAAATACAAATTATTTGTTAGTTCACTGTGAAACAAATAAAACAACATCACCCCTTTTCAAGGAATGCATCCAATGCTAACAAACGCGCATCATCAACTATTTTCAAATAATTTGTTATTTGTTAATTTGATTTAAAATAATTTTTATTTATTCTTAATTTGATTTAATATAGACAATTTTTACATTTGGTAACGTTTTGTTTTGTACAGTATTACGCTTAATACTCTGTTGCCCTTTAACTTAAATAAATTTTTAAACAAGTATTTATAATTTTACTTTAGTGACTCTTTTAAGTTTCTTGTACTTGTTATTAAGTACCGAAACTTAGTACTTTTTACAATACTGCTGTGCTGGTTAGTGTTTTGTCTAGCTGCTCTCATGTCTGGCTGTTTTATTGTTTGGTTTGCTTCCTCTCTGGTTAGTCTATTGTCTGGCTAGTCTATCGTCTAGTTGATCTATAGTCTGGTTGGTCAATTGTTTGGTTGATTTGTTGTCTGGTTGGCTTCCTCTCTGGTTAGTTCATTAACTGGTTGGTCTATTGTCTGGCTGGTCTATTGTCTGGTTGGTCTATTGTTTGATTGGTCTAATGTCATCCAAATAAAAATTCTAAAACTTATTTAGAATTAAATTCTTTCGTTGAAAATGAAAGGCAACTAGTATCATTATCTAAATTAATTCTATTCAATTATGTAAAATATTGATATTGATAGTTTGATTTAAAAGCAATTTATATCTGTGGAATGAATTTCTAACACATCTCACGCACTCAAGGTATAAAAATTGTTGGTCATTAAAATTCTTTCAAACGCAATTTCTTCAAACTGTTGTTTTTAGAAGTAATAAAAAAAATAGCAGAACATTTGCAAACAAGATTGGACCAATAAAAACACAACAAACATGTCAGTCTGGAAATAAAAAGCTACCATCAATTGCCCGCATAATGCCTGTGTGAGCTCACATAAAGTAGGATATTTGTATTAATTATATATTAATTTGCTTTCAAAAGCGCTTCAAACTGCTCAGCTCTGTTTGCGTCTCTCCCATCCGCTTGTTGCGCTTGCTTGATATTCATAGGCTGTGTGGCATTCCTGGTTTGTCCGGAAATTAATTCCAATATTTTTAATTAATATTGGAGATTATTAAAACACAACTGTGTGAAATTGTTTAATATGATGAGTTTTAGAGTCAAAAGCTTATAAACGACTATGTTAGGATTGGTATGTCGTTTGATGTAATAGGCATAATTATTTTTCAATCAGCCAATCAACATTTCTCTGCCAATTCATTTACATTTTTCAGTCAACTCATCAAAAATATTTTTCAATTCAACCAACACCAGCTCTTCAATACTTGTTAGCAAACCAATCAACAATCCAAACACCTTCGTATCCGTAGTAAGTCTCATAAGTATTATAACACAACATATTATAACAATTCGACATTTTAATGACTCGTCCAACAAATGAATAAAAATTCATTCTTGAGACAGTTGACTCGAAGAACGTTAACGCGCAACCAGACATCTAGTAACGGAGAAAAACAACTCAATCAGCCAATCAAAACAAAATTGATGCAGTCGAAGTCTTCTTATCGAGAAAGGAATGTACAAAACGACAAATGAACAGCATTTTGTAGATGTTGAATGATAAGTTGACATGAAGGAAGTGTTAGCAATGTTTCAAAATGCTGACATTTTGTTTTCGCTTTTTCACATGAAGGTTTTTTAAATTTTAAAACATCAGTTTCGTTAAAAAGTTATGAAACATTATTTAATAATAAAATATTCAACCAACTTGAACCACGTTGAAAGACAAAACATCCACTAATTTTCATTAATTTTTTTATAAAAATAAATTTTTTAGTAAAAAAACGTTCATAAATTTTTGACAAAACCATTAAAAAACTGTCACGTGTTACAAGATTGCTCGAACAAATAATTATTCTATGTGGCGTTGATGAAGGTGACATGAATGGAATAGAGATGATAATGGTGGTCCGTTAGCTAGCCTATTAAACTTATAATTTTGGAAAGTTAATTAAAATACAAAATTGGTCACCAAATATAACTGCGAAGACAAACATTAAAACATTGAACATTAAGTTCTCTTTTTTTATATTTTCTTTTAAGAACACTTTAAAACTGCGACACCAAATTTGTTTGAAAAGTTTACAAACATAAGAGCATGGGTTTCTGACAAGAGACCACATGGAGTTGTGCTGTTTGAAACTGGCATTGTAACACGAGTTGTCCTCACGAAATATTGCATTCTGATTGTGAGAGGAATATTTGAAGAGCTTCGGCAACAAAGAAAATAATTTAGAATTGCGATTAAACATTTTATCAAATATTTAAACATTAACATAATATGAATTTATTCATAATAATTTTTTATACTGGTTTGTTAATGAAAAAATTTAAAAAAAATTCCTGAAAGGACACCAGAAAAAGTTGATGCCTAGTTTTAACTAAGTTAGTGCCATATAGTATTATAAGTTCAAAAAAAAGAATATTTTTCAACTAAAATTGGCAATATTCTTTAATAATGTCTATTTAATAAGCAATTCTTAACACCATCACTGCTGTTGTTGAACGACCAGTTACGGATCCGTACATACTCCGGCCAGGAATTCTCGCTGGAAACCACCACAATCTAGCGTTGACGCACAGTTGAAAGGAGGTTGACGTCTGCGAATCATCACGATTATTGTCTTTTTTTACCTTTTTTGGAAGTTGGATAGCACGAAATGACATCCACGCAAATTGACTTGAAGTGATCATTTCTTCAAGCTACTGACGCGAAATATTTTCTTTCGAGGCAAAATTTTACTTGCAGAAATTTTTGACTCGTTTGAAGCTCAAGATCCAATGACAGAATTACTTACTTCCGCAGTACTAGAGTTTGTTCGACTACTTCGTGTTTTGCGCTTAACCAAAATAAAATTTCCTGATTGAGATTCACTTTTATTTGCCTCGTTAACCCGCTAATTACCATTCTACATGTTGAGAACACCAGAAACGTTTGATTTGTTCTCAATGTTCTCCATTCTTCCGTCAATTTTAAATTGAGCCCTTGTATTTTTATCATTTGACTTCTTCACAAAGTCACTTATTCTATCCGTCAGCTGTTGTAGGTTTCGCTGTATATCGTTTTGTAAATATTTGTGGCTGCCAAGAACATTAAAAACGGCCGGCGCTATATCTTTTACAATTTGTTCAGTTAATGTCTTCACAGTCATTAACACATGTTTGACAGCGGTTATAAGCTCGGAGAAATGCTTTCCTATATCACATTTCCTTGAAAAGTCCGGCAGATTAAATGCCAACTTTTCCTCTTTTTTACACAGAAAGTTTCGTCAACTTGAATATATTAACGAATTTTTAAAATGAATTTCATCTAAATTTTTGCCGCAGCTCCAAACTTATCAAAATATTCGCTCACTATCATTTTTTTCGCCATCTTACCACAAAAACGAGACCACACTCTATTTAACCATTTTCTAAAAATGTACGTTGTTTTTATAGTTGGAAAAAGATCAATTGTTAATAATAATAACAAATTTAAAACACAGATTTAAAACTTAAGAATGCTTAGGAACAATGTTCAATTATGAAAGAACGAGATTTTTTTAATGACGATACGAAGGACCCAATGCAAAATACGCATTTCAAACGTGTTGCATTCATCTTTCTCTCCTATTATTATCTGACTCATTCGCACCATGTTATTAACGTTTTAAAAAGTATTGTTGCAGCATATAGATGACTAACACGTTTGGAGGTTTACATTGTCTACAGCACGTCTTCAATGCGTTTGTATGTGTACAAGGATTTGCAATATTTGAGGTTAACAACTTGGATTATCCATGCAATTTGTAACCTGCTTCTCAGTTTTATAATTTAAAATTGAAACGTTGCAGAGTTAATAAAGAGCAATATCTTAAAAATTCTTCAAACGTGTGATTATTTTGAAGCACGTGTGAATGAGAAAATAAATAGATAATATAAAAACATTTGTGTGCGCGAGAATTTGTCGAAAATCGCGTACGACAAACTTGTGGAAAATTTCACGACTAAATTGTAAACGACAATTTACAGAGGGCCTCCAAATCAGTCACATTTTAGACGAAGGGGACAAAGACGCATCAAAATATAAATTGAAAAAATGTTGTGAAAAAGATTAAGTTATGAAGAAATTTCACGAAAATTCTCTTTTTATTATCAAATGAATGTACAGCCAAATGTACAACTCCCCGCACTGTTCACAACAAACGACGCACATATCATTATGTATGCACGCGCAAGCACCGCATCATACGCGTCTTTGAATTTTGGATGGATAGTATTTGAAACATGTCATCGCGTAATAACAACGAGAGACATGGCACTTCTACTGACTGAGCTAACTCTGTGACCTTATATCCCGCCATGAACATGCCAGATCTTTCCGCATTTCCGTGACAGGCTAAACTTTACCTTTCAAAGTGAGAAAGTGTTCCCTCCTGAGTCTTTTAAAAAAAACTATAATTTCATCTTTTCAACACTTACACGCAGACTCAAGCACCTTTAAAACAATGGTGCGAATTAGCATTGTATAAATGGTTGGATTGTTATATATACATATAATATTAGACATTTGACATAGAACCTTGCACATAAGACAAAGAAGGTGCACATAAATATATGTGTGACGGCATTCTGGCTTGTCTGACAAATTATTGTACAGTACGAATTCTGACCGTCCGTTCCATAAGGTTTGTTAGTAAAAGCTGCTTAAAGATATATGAAGATAGCAAATTTACAAGAAAATAAAAAAAAAGAAACGACATTATAAAAAAATTAGGCAGAAGAGATTATGTAGAAGCCTACATCAATTTATTATCGGGCTGAAATTGTAGGAATATTCATCTTCGTTTCATTTAGTAATGACAGAAAATCTTGGATGATTCGTAAATGCGAGGCTATTTAAAGCAATTTATTATTTAACTTCATCTGTTGAATCTTATTTTTTCATCATTTGCTTTTTTCCATTCATCAGCGCGTGTCGGGAGAAGTTTTTTCTGAAATTAATTCTGTTTACATAATATAAAAAAAACATATATGTATACATTTGAATGACTATATTTATTTACTTTTTAATAAAAATGTTTTTATATGTATTGTGATGACAATGTTACATATTGGGACAAAAATTTTGACTGAAAATATTTATACTAAAATTTTAATATTCACGTTTAAATTTGAAAATTTCGTTTCAAAAAAGGAAATTTTTACAATTTTCAGCTGCCGTTATTTAATATTTTTATTTGATATTATATTTTTGAGCCATTAAAGAAATAGAGAAAAAGCTATATAATTAAATTTCTAGCGTTCAAAGATTAAATAATTTTTGCAGAAAAATTTTTGCAGCGAGTTGTTTGCATGCCATTGTAAGGATGACTGTGTGAAAAATAAACCAACAAATTTGTCAGTTTCAACTAGGTCTCACCTCTTGATAATAAAAATCGACAATATTTAAACATTATTCTGTTAAAAAACAATTTTTTGATGACTAAAACATCACAGAACAGAACTAATTAATAAGTCTTTGTGTACTTCAATCATGCAAAAAGGTCAGGTCTAGCTTTTACACTTGTTCGTGTACGTGTGCATGTGCATGCATGTTTACCTGCGACTTGTACACGTATGTATGAATATTTGGCCATTGAAAAAATACATTTTATGCGAAAAAATATTGGAGGTAATGTAAACTCTGCGGCTTCATTATATCAATTAATCTCTACATTCCGTCTGCAGAAACCTTTCCTTTCTTATTTTATTCTATGATTTTCCTTTCTTATTCTATGATTTGCTCGAGCTAATTCACGTTTTCGTGTTACTAGCTGATAACGTTGAACATATGAATTATGGTGTTGCTGCTAGTTCATTGCTGGGTTAGTAGGTGTGGTGTGTAAGTTCGTTGCTCGGTGGGTAAGTTTTGAGTGAAAGTTCGTTTTTGGGTGGATTAATGTAGTGTGAACGTTCGTTGCGGGGTGGGTGCGGCGTGTAAGTATATTGGAGGGTAGGTGACGTGTACAAGCCCATTGATGGGTGAGTGTAGTGTGCTTTTTCTCAGGTGGGTTAGTGAGAGTGGTGCCAAGTTCAATGTCGGGTGTGGTGTGCAAATCTTTTATTTAGTAATTGTGGCGTGCCAGTTTTCTGATGGGTGAGTATGAGTTTTTTCAAGTTTATTGGAGGATGAATTTGATGTGCGAATTCATTTTGTGATTGTGTTTTTTAAATATCACAACACTACAAATTCTGAAATTACTACAATTTTCACTAACGAAACATAATTTAATAATTTTATTTTATTTCAAAAAAATTATGTTTAGGTATATATACTATAATCAACCTTTGTTTTACTTAATGAAAAAATATTGATAGTGAAAATAATCCAAAAAAATTCAGCCATTTAGCCAAAAAATTTAGAATTCCCGGTCAAAATAAATTAGCCAATGGAACCTTGGAGTCAATTAATTATATCTGAATTTTAATGATAGATTTGAGTTAATTAAATTCACACATTTATATAATTGATTTCGTATTTTTACATTTGAAGAAAAATTTTAATAAGAACTAAGCAAAGAATTTTAAAATTGATTTAGGTTGTTAATGTAATTTAAAATAATTTTTTTCAAACATTTTTCAACTATTAATATTTTTCAATCAATTCTTCTAGTCTTTTCGAAAAATTGTCAAAAAGTTTTAAAACCACTTTTTTGGCGTACTTAATTTAATTATTAATAAATAAAACTATTTGAAATATTTAAATATTCCACAACTCACATCAACTCGACAATAAATTTTTCAAAAACATTTGCCAACATGACGCGGAGCTCATAAAACGATGAAACAACAAAAAATAAAAGATGGCGTCTTTATAAATAGAAAAGATCGTAAATAAGTCAAAGATTAGCAAGAGGTAAAACTTCGGATTCCGAGCATGATAACATTTGAATGAAGTTTTTTTAGTTCAATTCGGACATGTCGGATTTATTTTGTCGGATTTTTTTTTCAAGAAATCCGATTCAGATTACGTCAGAGTTCTGAATTTACGATCGAACTCGATCAATATTGAACGGAACGCAGACCATTAAAATTTTTTTTTCATTTTTTCATGCTTGCTCTTTGGAAACTTACTTACTGATGTTCAGATGAAATTTTGTACATTAATAAGCGATTATGTTTGTAATGTGAATTTTGAAATTATTCAAGTGAAATTTTTGAACTAATTCAGCAACATTTTTGGCACTCACACTTTCGTGCACTTCCACCCACACAGACTTCTTATAAGAAATATTCTACAGTGCAACTTTCTGACGTAATTAGCATAAACCACGACAAAAAAATTTTAAAAATTGAAAAAATATTTTTCTGTTTGAAAAGTTTGAAACTTTTAAGAAATGACCTCCCAAACGGTGATGAAGAAATTTAATTTTTTGAACGTTTGCTGCAGCAGTCGACATGATTGACAATGCATGGCAGGTCGTTCACTTCAACTTTTCTGACAAGGAAACTCAAAACTCAATAAAATTATTTTCAAAGTCTCTTGTCTAATGCATATTTTTTATTTTTGTTGTCAAGTTTTTTCAATACCTGCTTCTGTTGCTTTATTTTCCTGCGTTTTATTTTTAAGATTCAGTAATTTAGTTTTGTTCTTATTTTTATTTTAGAAATTATTCTTTTTCTAGTTTAAATAAAAACTATGTCATGCATTGAAATAGAAAGTAGATTTCAGAAAATAAATTAATTTCATCGGATCTAAAGTTACAAGGATCATAAGATGCATTGATATGATACACTAAGCAGGCAGGCAACCAACATGGTGTTGCAGCAGTCATCAACCTACCGCGAGATGTCACTTTCAAGATAAAATTTGAGAAAATTATTTCAAAAAATTTATTATTCTGTTTATTATGTATTAGTCATAACAACACTTAATTAATTTTGCCGCCAAATAATTTCATGGCGAACGTCAGAGATTATTATTATTATTTTTATTATTATTATTATAATTAAATGTGTATTTATAGAGTGTCTTTCAAAGATATATCGTAAGTGCAATTTCGAAACATTAATCAATTGATCAATCAATTAGTTTGTAAAGCGCTATTTCAGCGTTGTTTAACAGCGCTCCTCAGTGAATTTTGCAAACAGATGAGTCTTGAGATTTGCTCTAAACTTGGCAAGTGCTAGAAAGATCAGACGTAGCAGTTCCCAAAACTGCAAACTCTATTTATTAACAGTTGTTGGCCACCATAACTAACACAACAATTTCTAATCTCACTAAATTTGTTAAACATTTTTGCCCACCTGGTCCACTATTGATAATAAAAATTTCAAAATTCTGAAAACATAATAACAATAATATTAACAACCTCATGAAAAAAAATTTGGCGGGTACAATTCTCGGCTATATCGACGGTTGAGTTACTGTGCGCTGATGCGATGTGATGCACGAACCACTGCATGGACACTTGAATGTTGTGTTTGTTTCTTACATTGTAATATTTTGATGACTGTCCGCAGATGAATGAACTGAACGAATGTATAACATTCAAAAATGATAACAAGAAACAAGTTAAAAATGCAACATGACCTGAACATTTTCTACGAGTTGCCTCACGTGCTTTCAGGTTCCTACTTTCTCGAACTTAGCAATTCAACATGCGATTTCGCGTCTTGTCTTTGGCATGCATGTTTTAAAGAATTTTTATTCAAGTTTTAAATTTTCTTGGATGAATTTCTGAAGTAAATATAAAAATTTATATTAAAAATGGAAGACGTAAACTTTTATCTGAGAAAATGGCTTTTCAAATGTTGATTCCTAATTTCAATACATGAAAATGTGAATTGGTAAGCATAATTTAAGTCGGCCAAATTCGTGCCATCCCTATTATGTTACCGAATTATTGCAACGTTTGAAACAAAGTTGGAAAAAAGCAAGAATCAATTTTTTAGACGTAAAACTGAACGAAGTGGAAGGCTCAGGCGCACTGAATGTGTCGTATTTTGCTACAACCCACTTTCTATTATTTGAAGTCCTTTCTTAGTAGTTACGTACAATATGAACCAATATGATAGGCAACTGAATTTGATCGGATCAAGTTAATATTTCGGCAGGTAATAAACAAAATTTATATGAAACCTCTCTACTAATAAAACTTGGCAATAAAATTCAGATTTATTTTAATTTTTATATCCGAAAACATATTTTTAGGGATTTCCAGTTTACAAATGTTGATGGCCATGTCAATTATTTTTTCAAAGTAATTTTAAAGAGCGAATTTTTTTTGAAAACTCAATTAAGTTTGATGTCATCATGTATATTGCCATCACGTTCATGTCATTGTAAATTGCCGAGTAATATAGAAGCTTATATTTTTGGAATAAAACGTAAAAAAGCTGTCTATGTCACAATATAAAAAACGTAAAATGCAATTAAATTGTTGGTGAGGAAGTATTTAGGCGAAGTAATGGTTATTTATAAGTTTCGCTTGTTTGGCACGTGTTCGGCAGACAGGTTAGTACGACTCGTGCTGCTGCTTGCATCCTTTCTTTCAAGTTCTCATCTTTCTATGCATGTGTTTAATATACCGCTTAGTTCTTCGTATTTTCAATGTCGTTTTTGTGGTTAATATTTTATTATTATGAAATAAACATTACAGCCATCGCAATTATTGCATGGCAGCCTGGTTCATATGGATACAAAAGCACACAGCACACAACAACATATGCTACGTTGTGCAACAACATACCATAACTCACAACAACATGTAATACACTACAACAACATGCAGCTATAGGTAACAATATACAACAACAGGCAACAATATACCACAACATGCAACAATATACCACAACATGCAACAATATACAACAACAGGCAACAATATACAGCAACAGGCAACAATATACCACAACATGCAACAATATACAACAACAGGCAACAATATACCACAACATGCAACAATATACAACAACAGGCAACAATATACAGCAACAGCGTGCAACATGAAACACAACACAACAACGTACAACAGATGTCCAGTTGCACGATACGCCAGGTAGAACTCAAGATCGTGGAATCCATATTGTAAAGGCCATTGAAATATTGAATGAAGAACTAGTTGCTAGAACGTGTTTATGATATTTATATTGTTACATGATATAAACCATTTAAAGCTCGGAGAAACATTATTTGATGATCGTTATTCGGTGAGTACACGCAATTCATCTGTGGTAAACACCATACAATTTCTGAAATTTTTAAAAAAAGAATTTTAATTTTAAATAATTTTTATTCGTTTTGGTTTGTTGAAGAGATTGCTGGTTTAAAACAATTTCATTTCCACAGCTACTGCAAAAAGATAACATCTCTGACATTGCAAAGGACCAACTGAATGAAACATTGAAAACGTGGTTTTGTATAAATAGAAGTATTGTTATGAATGCAGGCAAGCCATTTCATATTCAGTCTTCTCAAAAAAATCCTCAGCGTAATAAAATGTCAACACATCACCTGAAACTAACATCGAAACAGTTTTAGACATCAATTTAAATTCAACTTTTGAACTTCTAAATAATTTTTAAACAAATTTTAGTGTTGGAGCATTTTTTGACACTTACTTTTTAAAACCTTTTGGCGTGTTTTATAAAGAAAATTTTTAAAAAGCGCATTCTAAATGCATTTTACTTTATAAAAATGTTAACTTTGTATGAAAAATTAATCTTTTTATTTTAAATGTATTATTTTAAGAACTATTTTAAGCTGATAAATAAATTTATTAATAGGAAGATATTACAACTTTTTTGGTGAGATTTTAAATAATTACAATTACTTTTATAAAATTTTTATGGAAGAAAGAGTTTCTCGCTAAAATTCATTAATAAAAAAATAAATATCCATCCTTGAACCATCTGACGTGAGAGAGAGAAAGAAAGAGAGAGAGAGAGAGAGAGAGAGAGAGAGAGAAAGACAGAGAGAGAGAGAGTGAGAGAGAGAAAGACAGAAAGAGAGAGAGAGAGAGAGAGAGAGAAATCAGAGAAGAAAAAGAAATGACACGTAAGAAGAGATGACGTGATATCTTTCGACAGGATGACGTGCGTGCATGTCGTACGCAGAACTATTTGCTAGCTAACAGGACTGGATGAACGATAATTTTGATCAATTGCCGCAGATCAGCAGTTAATGATGGCAAATTGGACGGTCGAATTGGAAATATAAGAGAAGAATCGATGGAATGAAGAAACCTTTTTGCGCCTCAGTGTTTTCTTTTTGTTTCATTCTACTTTTGTTTTTATTTTATTTTAATCCTCTGCAATTATGATTTTCTTTTTTTTATTTCGTGACTGTAGTGTGAATTATGAAGCGTGCAGTTTCATTTATTGGTCTTCATATTGAAATATTTGAACACAGGTGCACGAATATACGTTGAAATATTTTATAAATGTTTGTAAATAATTATTCTGCAGAATCTAACAATTATTTAAAATAATATTTTCAAGTTCATTTATCTACATTTCAAATATTTAAAAATGTTAGGTGTTCATTTAAAATACTGTTAAAAGTTAGCTCATAGAAACAACAGTAAGACATGAAACCGTAACGATTGATAATAGTAATAAATTCTTTTGAATTAAAGTTGATGGGATAGTTTAATTAGAGAGTTCATTATTTGTTGCATTGAAATTTTTAATTAATTAACACCTTAACTAATTACTAAATTACTAATTAAGTACTAAATGCTAAATTAAAAGTGATTCAATTATTTTAACTGTAAATGAAAACTTTTAAAGTTTACGTGAAAAGATATTTCGATTATTTAAAGGTACTACTTAAAATTTTGAAGAAAAGAACTTCAATAATTTGAAAAAGCATTTGAAGGATAATATTATTGTCAATTTTAATGAATTAATGTTGAATTAATTGAGCAATTAAATATTAACAATCGGATTAGATTTGTTTTATAACCTTTTTAATATTTTGGCGTGAATGCTTTTTATTCAGATTTGCTCTCCTCTCGTTATATCACATTTTTATTTTATAATGCAGATTACATAAAGATTTTCAAATAGAAACATGTCTATCAAGCATTAAATTAAAGTTATAAATACCTTTTGAGAATCAGAGTTGCCTGCAAGCAGTCACCACATAACGTTCCATTAGTTCATTTTCATGTCGAGGATTTCTCAGGAGTGAACTTTTGTTGTTTCAATGAAATTGTTTTGCATCAAACGTGACAACAATAATATAATATATTTTTAACGTTAATCAAATTATTGAAATTGTTTTTCCAATATTTTACATTGTATTTAAATAATCAAATTTTCTTAATGAAAACTTCTGAAATGTTGCTTTGCAGCAGAAATAATTGAATGATTTTAAAGTTGACATTCGGATTCAGAAGTTACCAACCGACAAATATTCAAAAAGAATAGAAGGAAGGAAGGAGATAAGAAGCGGTGCATGCAGTCGTATTTATACCACAGCCCATCCGCCATCCATCAACGAGCCATGCAGCATTCTAACAGATCCACACTGAAATATGAATGCATGGAAAGAAACAACAAAGATTCATAAGAGGAACCAAATTGATAAAACATAAAAAGTTCCAATGGTTATCAATAATTTAAAAATATACACATTTTAGTCGATTTTAGATGTTATAATGAAAGTTAACCGAGAAATTCAAAAATTTAACCAATCTACGAAAATTTTTTATATAAAATCACAATGTTTAATGAACGTAATAAATGATTTCATCTCCAACATTATCTGACAAAAATTGTGCTGTATTCGATGGGTAGAATTGTTAGGAATTTTTCGGATTCATTTACGATAAGAGACTTGAGATGAGTCCAAAAAAGTTCACCTCGTTAATTGGTGCATAGAAAAATTTTAAAAAATACGGTTTTTAAATTACGCTGTTATAGGCTGTTTAATTTAATAATACGTTGTTAAATTTTGTAGATGGTGGAGGGTGTGCTTCTTTGTTCTTCTCTGCCTGCCTCGTGTGTCCGCCACGTACACTTTCAAGAAACATGATTTTCTTATTCTTTACTGAAACGTTGATGAGTTTATTTTAGATGTTTCTTTTAAAAATGTTGACGATGAATACTTCAAAATAAATTTAAAACTAACAAACTGACCTAATAAAAAAAAATCATGCTTAATTTATCTCAAATGAAATTCACTATATATCTGAACATTATTTTGATCGAAAGGTTTCAAAAGTTTTACAAGCAAAATTTGAATAAGCATATGCTACGATGGTAAAACAAAGAAAACCAGAACGTTATTAAGAAAACCTCATCACTGAACTGACTGAATACACACGTGAGAAACCGACAATAATTTTTAACTGATCAATAATTTAAAGAATCGTGCAATGCAATTTTAATTAGCCCTATTCCCTCTGATTTATAAAACTTTTTAATGATTCGCATGTGATTTTTATTTCTTATTTGCTCGTTCGTTTGTTCGTTTGTTTGTTCGTTTGTTCGTTCGTTTACTTCATTTTTACTCTATCCTATTTGGCACTCCAGTTATGAGAAAGCCGTAAATTTTTGAATAAAAACTCAAAAATTCAAACGCTATAAAAATTTTAAATTAAGAAAAATTATTTTATGCTGAAGCTTCAAAACTTTAGTACTATGCAAAATTTAAAATGTGATTTACGAGATTTTTAACATTTTTAAGGAAAATTTTTATTAAAAAGCTTAGAAATTTAATAAGAAATTTCGTGAAAAGACTTTTTAACTTTTAAATATATTATATAATTCAATTGTGTTTTAGCCTTTACATTTTTGTGTTGTGTTTAAACATTATGACAATGTTAAACAAAATTTCATTTGCTCAAACAATAACACAGAAACATACAAACACAAAATTGATATTTACCGCGAACACACCATACATGCTTCTCTCGTTGTTTAAAATTGAATGATATATAAAATGACCAAAATATTCTCACAAAAAGAAAGCTTGAGATGAGTTTTGAGCGTGTAGACACGTATCATCCAGCTTTTTTAACAAACAAAAGAGATGTCTTAAAAACAATTTAAAAGCACGCAAACATTTTAAAGCTGCTTGAGTTTTCGTAAGGTGGTTGTTTCTTTGTTTTACCCGTTCGCATCGTTTTAAAGCTTAAGATGACATGAAAATGACAATGTGAATGATTTTGTGAGTTCTTAAAATTATTCCCATGTTGAAAATTTGCACAAACGAATCTATCAATTATTTTATTACGTACTTTGAATAACTTCAAAATACAGTTTACAAGTTACCAAATTTAATTATTCTATTGAAAATTGGTTTGACTTGAATTGTTTTAAAATAATTCATTAAATTGTCAGTCTGTCTATCCGTTCGTCCGTTCAATTGTCCGATCGTCCGTTCGTTTGTTTAAAATTCTTGAAATCGATTTTTCAAAACTCCTCATTGCCCGATAAAGCTGAAATTTTGTCTACTCTTGCTCATTTCTAGCAACTCATAAATTAATTAGCAGACGTAATTACATGATTGAATAATTACATAAATTATTAAATTATAACATAAATTCCCAACGAGTATATTCTACTTAACTCACTCTTCTTCTCCGTGCTGTCGGCGATTTGGAAATCATGATAATGGTTATAATGGTGGTTGTCGGTAAAAAGACATATTTTCAACGTTTTAAAATTTTTATTATATAAAGTGAATAACAAATTCAAATTAATAAATTGTCAGTTCTTTAATCTTTTTTAAAAGAAAATTATGGCTTAAGATAGTATTTAAGGTTTTTGGTGACAAACATTGCTGCTATGGTTTCCGAAGTAAACAATTTTTTTGTGTGACTCCACTCTACACGCGGAAATTCGCTAAAAAATAATTCAATAAATAACAAGTGAATTAACGGTCAACGACTTTTTTTCCCAGGTCATCATCAAGTATGCGTTAAAATCTTGGCCACCCCATCAAAGTTGTCTAGATCGCCAGGCCACTGCTTTCAACATGTTCTTAATTATTATTATTTTTATTATTATGTTATTCACTCTATTGACATTCCTCAGAGAATAATCGTCAGAGTCAAAATAAAATTTAATGTACATCCATAAAAAAGTCCATTTAAAAACTTATAATATAGACAAATAAATTGAATTCGGCAACTTGTTTCCTTTTTTCTTCCTTCTCGTTGCTTTCATTAAACTTTCTTTACGTGACGCAGTAAAGTTCTTTACACGCTAAAGTTCTTCAAACATTTTCATTCTCGTAAATATTTTTTTCAGACAATAAAAATTGTCTTTAGCATTTCTAGTGTTCTTATATTTGGCAGGCAATGCGAACGTTTTTTTCACCGAAACCAAACAGTGAATCAGGGACAATGTTGTTGGTTGGTAGGAGACCGGGAAGTGGATATTAAATGTTATAAATTGATCCTTTATGTTGTGTAAAAAGTACACAATAAGTTTTGTATTAAGTAACAGTATAACAAAATAATCGTTAACCGTAAAGTGGCATATAAGAATAATTACTAAAAATAACTAACAGCGTTTTATAAGTTTGAAAAGATTCTGTCACAAACTCAACGTTCGTCAATCGCAGCCCTCTAACAAAGGTTTAATTTATTCGGCTTGATATTTTGCAAGATGTTTAGTCGGTTCATTGTGCCAGTTCATCTGATTTGCTCACTTCTTACAATTCGTAAGTATGAACACGCCATGAAAGAAGCCGCAACTCAATTTCAACACTCAAAAGCAGGTTAGCCTTTGAATGGCCAAAAAGAAAAAAATATAAGAAGAAGCAGAGCTGAACTGTCAAAAAATGTGATACAGACATTAAACAGATGGTTTTATAGTATATATAAAGATATATAATATATATATATATATATATATATATATAGAGAGAGAGAGAGAGAGAGAGAGAGAGAGAGAATAGATTGAAAGAAATGTCGTGGAGTCCAATGAACGACATTTGTATTGCTAGCACACAACGTAATCATGTTTGAAGTTAATCAAATTTCAGAGGAATCAATTTCGCACCGATCGCGAAGTTTAATGCATTCTTTGGTGTCTTCCTGTGCGCGTGCGTGCGAGGTGTTCATTAATTTTATTCCTGCGATGCGACTCAGGTATGCGCGGAAGAATTGAAACTTCTCCAATTGAAGTTGTGGCGGCCAGATTGAAACATTTGAAAGCTGATATTTCAAGCACTGACGCACTGTTGAGTCTGTTTTCATTAGTTTTAGTCGTGTCCTTTTTCGGTTGAATTTCATTTATTTAAAGCAAATCCACTTGTAGCGAATATGTGTTGTTGTAACAAACTATATATCTCACTTTTAAAAATTTCAACACATCTATGAACGGTATATTTGCTTTTTAAATCAGTTCAGTGAAGAATTACGGTATCAGTTCGTAATTGGATAGACGCTTGTCGTCAGTACCAATGCACGTCTGAAGTCATTTGCATGTTTGGGCCCTAAATTTGTTTTCAACACGAGTGGAAATTTCATTTGTCCCGTAACAACTATTTTTCAGTCACATCAATACGCTCTCCAGAAAATATTGAATGGAAAGAGCAGCAGAAGAAATATGGTGTTGCAGAAACCAGGTTCGACTGCAAAAAGTTCTCGAAATTTTGTGGTAAGAAGAAGCTTCATTTTTTATTTCTTTAGAAGGTCAAACAAAAGTTGTATGCTACTTCAAATTTATTAAAATACACGATGTGAAAACAAATTATTTTTTATAACAAATAACATCCATCGATCTTTCTGAAACAATGATTAATCACATTTATGCCAAAAAAAGTTGTGTCGCATTCATCATCATTAAAACACACACAATCACAAAATTAGTTTAGGTAGTTATTATTAGAAACAAGATTTGGTAAGCAATCATAAAAATAGAAGGAAGAAATTAAAAAGTGATGAAACTTTCCTAACTTTCATAAATTACCCTGCTAGAGAAATCAAAGTTTCTGTTTCAAACAAAAATCAAATGTTCTGTGGAATTAGTTATAAATTGCTATATCGTTGTTGCTATCTACTTTCATGGCCATAGATTAGCAGATGTTAAATTAGAGGGATTTGAATGATAATATTTCATGGCAGTTTTGAATGATGTTGAATGTTAAGATGGAAACATTTATAAGCTCTTTTAAAAGTGATGATTGGTAATGCTACGAATGTCAACAGTTTGAAAGCAGCAAACTGGTCCGCATGTTCCTGTTCGTAAAATTTTAATGACTAAAGTTTGAAATTTGACTTGAAAATTATTGATATATTTTACGGTTATCGAAATCAATCCAAATACTTAATTTCAATATTTTTGTATAATTTTCCAGTTAATTATGTGTAGGTATAGCAAGTTTTTATATGATCCATCCAACCAAACACGAGTGGAAGTTTGTTCTGCAACGTGTCAAAATATTTTCTTCATATAGCTCTGCTGATGAAATTTATCTTCTCAAGTCGATTAACAAATTTTTCGATGCTTAATTGAGCACAATTATCCTATGTTTGTAATAATTCATTTTTTTATTAATATTTTCAAGATATTATTAATTTTCATCTGATTAATTGTTTCAATAATTTTACAGAAATCTCGGACATTTAGATCAGTGTCAAGTTAAACTATCCATACTTGAAACATCCCCATGCATTGTGCTGGAACGAACGAAATGTCTGAGATGCATACTTCACAGGAACCGAACTGCATGCATGCGCGCAACCCATTATGAAGTTTATGAAGGAACGAGTGTGCATGCTGCCAGATTCATTAAACTAATTAAACCAATTATCCAATCAATATCCTATCAACGAACGTACGAGCGTGGAGACTCACGCGTTCCTCGCTGATGAGCCGTGCCAATATGAACAATGTAAGTACGCATTAATATACATCATTATCAACTATATACATGTATATGTTGGTAAAAGACCATAATTAATGCAGTGATTTATGAAATCTACAAGAATCTTTAGCATT
>NW_008704902.1:6834995-6838990 GCF_000326865.2 Helobdella robusta | reverse complement strand
TTCTTTATAAGACATTCAACGAGGCGGTATTGTTTGAGTTCATATTTATCTAAAACTGGAATAAAGCTAACAGCGCTGTTTCGGCGTAATGCCATCTTCAGAGCCTAAATATTGTTTAAACATATAATTTAATTAAAGTAAATGCCTAATGTAAAATGTGAAAATATAGAAAATAAAATATGTATTAAATTGTGAAATAAATTAACCTTGTTGTAAATATCATAATAACTAAAGTTTATGTAGATTATATAAATAAAATAATGTAATTTAAATAAAATGTTTAGTAAAATAATTAAAATATAGAAATTTTATAAAAGTTTTAACATGGTTGAGAAACGTTAGTAAAATTTGCATATATATATATATATATATATATAGTTTTGGTGTATAGGATGAAATATTTGCAGGTGACAACTGTGCATCATTTGCAGCACAAATATTCCTTGCCACCTGCTTCATAGATTCCTCATTCTTCTTCTTCTGCTTTGTTTGGATTATGTAAGATGTTTTGGTTTATTCAAAATCTTTGTTTTTTAACTTCTTATTGTAACGTGTTGCCCTAGAAACAAATGGAGAACCATGTACTGTTCTCAATGCTTGCCACGGAAACTTACAACTCGTCACAACAATGAAAGATGGAATGTTAAAAATTGCTCCCATTCAACCCTCAAACTAATTTAAACGTTGATTCTTCAATGATTCATTCATTCATCCAACCATACATCCATGCACTCATCATCCATCGATCTTATCCATTTAACCATCTAACCGTTCATCCATCCAGCCATAAATTTCTCTTCTTATTGATGATTCATTCGCATTCACCCCACTATAAATCATCTTTCTTTTCCGTTTTTCAGATTTTCAAAAATTTTAATTTTTTAAATTTTCCAGCGTTACAGAGGCAAAATATTTTAAGAATGCCAACCGCATTATTTATCACGTAAGTTGCTGGCGAATGTCTGGTGCTATTCATGTCCCACCATCCTCCTCATTCCGCTTCATTAGCGTGCTTCTGCTTCCTTCTTCCTCCAGCTTTTGATGGATGTCCATTATCCTTGCCATCTTGCCGGTAGCGATGTTCAACAAAAACACTGAAATCAAAAACGCAATCTTCGCCTCTTCAATTTGATGCCTCCACATGACACACCATTTTTTGACCTTTTTATTTAACTTTTATTTATTGTAATAAAATTTAATTTTTTTAAACGAAAATAAAAATTTTATTTATTATAACAAATAATGAATAACGTAAAATAATGTTTTTGAAATATGATCGATCTACCCAGGCAAACATTATGCCAGTTTTGTGTTTATAATATGAGAAAAAATGTTTGTACATTTTTAAAGTTCTCGTTTAAATTTTTATAATGAAATTTTTTCAAAAGGTTGAGTGAAGTGAATCAATCTGGCAAGTCAGTGCGGGCAACCCGATCCTGGAGATTTAATCAGCGACCTCTCCACTCCTCCTCCCACCTGCCCTCACTTCATTCCTCCTCAACCTCTTCAGTCCATTCCTTCATATTTTATATTTGTATTTTACATTGGATGGATGGATGGATGGATGGATGAACGAACAAACGAACGAATGAATGAATGAATGAATGAATGAACGAACGAACGAATGAATGAACGAAGTAACGAATGAATGAACGAACAAACGAATGAATGAACGAACAAACGAACGAATGAATGAATGAATGAACGAACGAACGAATGAATGAATGAACAAACGAACGAATGAATGAAAGAAAAAGTGAATGAATGAACAAATAAATGTATAAATAATGAGAGGAAGAAGAAAAATATAATGTATAAATATTTTCAATTTACATTTTAAAACGATTCACCCTACTTATAAACACTCAAACAGTTCATCCGTCATAACAATCGCCAGAAAACTGGAACTTTATGGAAGACTTTCAAGCAAATAATTTGTACATTTAATTGAAAAATATAATTAAATTATATGTAACTTTGAGAGTAAACATTCGGACAATAAAATGTTCGCTAAGTAACTTTGCAGTGACATGTTTTATGAACATGTGTGTATATTTGGCCGGAGCGTTGGATCAATTTTTATGGCTGTCCCACTAGGTGCTTGTTCTCTTTCAACTTTCATCTCTCCTCTTCACTCTTTTTTTTTGTTTTGTTCTTCTTCTCTCACTCTTCTCTCTCCTCCTTTTCTCTCCATCTCAAGCGTCCATCGGCTTTAAATGTCCGCCCAGTCATCAGAAGGACAATCGTAAACATCGTCTGCACTTCTTTTCTCATTCTCCAGCAACTGCTTCTTACGCGATGTCTGCAGGATGCATGCAGACGTGCAGACAAACCTTTCACGTTACAGCGTTCATTCATAACGACTAAACAGTTCGTGACTTCGAGGACAAGTGCAACTTTTAAAAGGTGAAAAATGGCAGCGAGTAACGTGATGATGAGAACACTCAACCAGTCACAAGAACGACAGCGTTGAAATAATAATCATTTTATCTATAGGAAATGGACGGTTGAAGCAATTTTTATTAAAACTATTTTAAAACTGCCCGTCTGGCTCACATCAAACGTTGAACAGTCAGCTGAAGGAATGTGAAGGAAGAGAATAGCGGTTGAAATAAATGGAAAATTGATTGATTTATAACTTATTTAAATAAAGTAAATTATACTAAACATTCAATTCAAGCTTCCAAGTTCACATTTCTTTATTTTATTTCCAACACTTCTCGACATGTTCATGAACTGTCCCGGAGACAGCAGCTACTCAGGTCTCACAGGTTTTATTCTTAAGAAGTCGCTAGGCAGAAAATAGAACGTGAAGAACTTGAAAATAACTCACATCTCCCATCAGTATCCTGATACTTGTAAATCGATTATCCACAACTCATCTTCAAGAGCTGCTGGCGGACGCCTTCATTTCATTTTACAAAAAAAAAGAAAATGTTAAACGTTGAGGAGCAAAACTTTGATTAATCATCATCATCATTACCACCACCATCATCATCATCATCATCATCGACATTCTCATCACCACCATCATCATCATTATCATCATCACCGTCATATTATCGTCGTCATCATCCTTGAATGTTTTGAAAACCCGCAAACATTATGACGTCTGCAGATGTCTCTGGCCTGTTACGAACTTTTAACAACGCGTATCATGTGGAGTGCAACCTGCTGCATCTTCACACACAAACTCATCACCACCACCATCATCATCCATCATCATCATCATCATCATCGTCATCATCATCATGACTATCACATCACAACCAACATCATCAACATCATCATCATCATCGACATCATCATAAATATCATCTCCATCATCATCACTAAAATTATAAGCACCACATTAATTATCACTTACTGTCATGAAATTAATTATTATTAGCAGCACTGAATCATTCCCATCATCATTTTTCCCACCATCATCATCACCACCATTACCACCATCATCATTGATATCATCATCATCATTACCGTTGATATCACAATCATCATCATCACTACCACCATCGCTCAAACATCCATCATTAAGTTGACTCCTTCGTAATAGTTACAGATGAGTGGGCAATCATCATCATTGGCGATGGGTGAAAGAAATCATCTCTGCCGTCATCTTCCTCATCATCATTCTCATTATTATCTATCATCAAATTTAACATTGGCATCACCATCATCATCTTCTTCTTCCTCCTCCTCCTCCTCCTCATCATCATCATCATCTTCAACATCATCATCTTCATCATCCTCATCATCGTCACCACCCTCAACACGATCGTCGTCACTGTGAGCTCTCAGACTAACAAAATATAAATTCGTTGGAGTATGCTACAGACGCGCAGATTATCATCATCGTCTTCATCATCATCATCATCTTCATCCTCATTTTCATCATCGTCCTCTTCATTCTCAACAACACCATCATCATCATCACCAAGACAAAATATAAATAAAAAGAGTATCAACATCATCATCATCATCATCGCCATCAT
>NW_008704902.1:6827460-6834945 GCF_000326865.2 Helobdella robusta | reverse complement strand
CCCCTCTCTTCATAAACATCTCACATGCAACTGCACATCGGCATTAAACAAACAAAAATGTACATCAAAATAGACAAACAAAACTTTAAACAATAACACAACAATTACAACACAACACACATTACTACAACAACAATAACAACAACACACAATAACGTGCAACAACACACATCAACAACACAACAACAACAACAAACATATACATCAACACACAACAACATACAAGAATATATAACAAAGAACAACAGAACACAAACATTCTGACTAATCTATTTGCGACAAATAAGTAATGAATATATAATTTGGTTCCTTCTCGCGCTCTCATATTTTTTATCCCACTTGCTTTTGTTACATTCTATTTTATTCGGAGGTGACGGAAATTCTTGTTCCACCTTTCATCATCTTCTCCCGGTAGCATCATTGACACACAAAACCCTGATTCATTTTTAAATTCCATTCGTGTGCACGTACATCTCCGTGCATGGTCAGATAAGTCTTCGTACTCTTTTTCAACGCCGTGAAGAGTTGACGGAGCAAGTAGCAGGCAAGCAAGTTTTGCCGATCAAATTTGCTTGCTTGCTTTCAATTAACGGTGTGCTACAATCAGATTCAATAAACTTCCACTTTTATTCATCAGCACATTAATTAGTTTCAGTTGAATGAAATTTTACTTTTTTTTATAGCATATGATCCAACATATGAACTAGTTTTTATTTATCGATCACCTCACTAACTCACTAAGTCATCATCTAGTCTATTAATTTGCCGTTACTTCATTTTATATTTCATTGTCAATTACCCTTCTTTTATTTATTTTATTATTATTTACTTTATTTTATTTCATTTTTCCTGTGTTAACATTTTTCTTCCTCAATTTTTGTATTTATTTATTTACTTATTTGTTTAATTTTGTACTACTGCCTTGCATGTCGTAACAGTTTCTGCGTCTATCAGATCTTGATTTATTTTTAAAGAATAATATAAAAAAATGATCTGTTTTTGACTGGCAGTCATTTTTGCTATATTAAATCGCAGTAACACGTAAAAGTTCCCTCCAAGATGTCTTTCACCAAAGGAGACAGAGTGCATGGATCTGTTGTCATTAAACTACGACGCGTGTCTGTTCGGTTTGATAGTTTAAAGATCTTGTGATCGATTTTTTTGTAACTTTCCGCATTGTCCAACGGAGCTGAAATGTGGTACGTATTTTAATGCTAAAGTAAGTTTTAAAACTTTTATAAGAGATATGTGAGCATGCAATGATGGAGGACCCTGCATGCATGATGGGGGTCCCTGCATGCATGATGGGGGTCCCTGCATGCATGATGGGGGTTCCTATATGCACCGATGGAGGTTCCTACCTTCACACACGCTCTCCAACAAACTCGTTGGAGAGCGTGTGTGAACTCCAACAAACTCCAACAAAAATGTTTAAAACTTTTCAGTTTTAAACATTTTAGTTATAAAATAAATTAAATTATTTATTTATTTACTACCTAAGCATTTATATTTTTAAACGCACTCTAATAATAGTACAAAAGTCAGGAATCGCTGTCGGTCAGTGGCGGATCTGGACAACGTTGGTGGGGGTCAACTTTTGAGAAATGTAAAAATGTTGAAATTGGACAAGAGCCAAGAACATAATTTCAAGCATAATTTTGATGCTAGGAGAATGTTATTGAACTGTTACAGAAGTTTGCAATTCAGCATAATTTCACCAGTCTTGAAGTAGTTCAGAAAAGTGATCCCATTTTTAACAGGAAAAAACTAACAACAATAATAATACATCTATAATGCATATATCTTTTATTTCATCAATTTAATATTCGCAAACAATCAAAATCTGTAATAAAATGAAATTGTAAACTTTCAACTCAACGTGTTTTCAAACTGACATAAGAACCAGAAGGTGTGATGAATGTAATTGGTTCCAGCAAGTGATGATTATGATGACGATAATGATGGAGTTGATGACGACGATGTTGATGTAAATATTGAATGTTTTCAAAAATAATTCGACGCAAATTCTTGAATGGGTGTAAATTAGGGGAGGGTGGTGGTAAAGAAATTTCATCATTCAACGCTTCAGTGGATTCATGAGTCACAGCCAACCTCCGCTTGCTGGTTGGTTCATCAATTGATCATTACTTCAATGCTTCCTATTCTTTCTGTTGTTGTCGTTGTTGTTGTCGTTGTTGTTGTTGTTGTTGTTGCCGTTGTGTTGTTGTTGTGTTCCATTAATTTGCAAATAAATGTTTGTGTGTTATGGTTTACAGTTATTTATGAAAGGCTTTAGTGTCATATTTTTGTAACAGTTGAACGGCCCTTCAACTTTTTGCTCAAACATTTTTTAGTGATTCACTGTAGTTTTCATTTATTTCATGCTCATGAATTTAATTACGAAGGCTTCAGTATTAGAAAACATTCTACAGTTATTGGATGAAAAATATGTTTGTCACGTGATACTATTTTTTTAAAATTGGGATGTATCCAACCAGAAATCACTTAATAAAGTAATATGGTAAGTTTAAGAGGGTTTCGATTTTTTAGCAAATGTAACAAAGCTAAATAATAAAATTTTAACAAAACACCACAAATTATTCGTTAATAAAAACAATGCTACGTCGTTGCAGCAACATTCAGTGGCACTCAAAAAATAAAGTACAATCCTCCAAGCATGCTTTTAAAAATAAAAAAATTATTTTGATGGCTCATAATAATCGATTTCAGTCACACAGCACCACCGACCACGCCACAACTCCACAACACCAATTACCACCTCATTTTGTCGTACTCACAAATTAATTTGTTATAAAAGTAGTTTAAAAGTTGTATAAATTATAGGAGGAGCAATGATGATTCACGGGATGATTGAAGTCTAACACGGGCATGTCAAACTGTTTGACACCACTGGTCTGGGAATGTTTGAATAAAAAATTTTGGAAAAGAAAAAAAGCAACAAAATACGGTGACATCTATAAAATTGAAACAATTTAAAATCTTCTTGGAGATCAATTATTTAAATAATAACAACCTGCAAACATGGGAGAATGATCCAAATGCATGGTTATAAAGATATTCAGTATTTCTACAATTAAAATGATGAAACAGTTGCTTTTTTAAATTAAACTCAAACATATTATAATTAATAAACAGTTTCAGGCTAAAACACAAAACACAAACTCCAGACACAAACTTTGTAAGTACTACCTGTGTGATGTTCAATAACTCAACATAGGCGCTCTTCAAATTTATCATGAAATACAATACAAAACTTTGTTTGTCGCTTAGTCAGTTGCTGATACATTTGTTGCATTAGACAAGGTTGAACGTTCTGGTGAGACGAGACATCTGATGCATTGTTCTATTTGCTCGTTCCCGAGGGTTCATTGTTTTTTAAAATGAGTCTCTTCGTCTCGTCGGGCGTCATATTTTAGAGGATAATGGCAACAACATTGATCACTTTAATAACGGCATCAGTGGAAACTATAACGGTGATGATAATATAATGATGATGATGATGATGATTATGATGATGATGATGATAATGATGATGGTGATAATAATAGAAATAATAATAATAATAACAATAAACAAATTGTTAAAGGCGATAAAAATAAGTAAAATAATATTTATTCTACTTTCGCCAATCCAGAATGTACAATTTTTGAGAATTAATTTGATCATCGGGAGGAATAAAGCAGAGGAAAGGAAGAAAGCTGCTGGAGCATGGTCGCCACTCGGGGACAAATCAAGAGTGCAAATTTTCTCACACACCAACACGTGGATACAAATGTTTCAAATATAAATCATGCAAGTTACCGCTGAAATATAAATTATAAGTAGTTAATTTACGCATATATAAATTTAATTGTTTATATGCAGAATAGTTAGATTGTTCAAATCAACCAATTTCATAGTTTATTTTAATTATGAGCACACGATTGATGTCTTGCAAACAACAAATCCCATTACTCAATTTTCAATGAAGGAATGAATAAAGAAAATCTGCTTTCGATCCGTTTCATTCTTCCGGAGATGTTCACATTTAACAGCAAGCAGTGTAAAAGAACTCAATAAATATATTTAAAAACAAAATGAAAATGCGCTAAATTTTTTTAAAAGCTTTGTGCTATCATCCTTAAATTGATACATATATCAGTCTATTGCTCAACCAAATTTTGACAGAAAAAGATAAAAATTATTTTTAATGCATCAACATAATTACCTTGAAAACTGTGGATTGATTCAAACGCGTACGGCTATTTTTATTGAAGTACGGAATATTTTTTAAGGAAAGCTTATTGTGAAATTTTTCGTAAAAATAATAAAAACACATTGACTACGGAGCCAATGCAACTGATAACAACAGGAAAAAAATAATTCTGAGATGCAAATGAATGTCTTGGAGGCAATTTGATGAAGGAACAAATAAAGTGAACGTGTTGGCTTGATGAGTCAGAGTGTTATGCCGAGGATTTCATATGAAACCACCTGGTGGAAAGCACTGTTTCAAGTTGAAAAATTATTTTTGTAAATTTTTCTCAATTTCTGCCAATCTACCAGTTTTATTTCTAAAGTCTGAAAATCAAAATTTTACTTTATTTTCAGTGCCAACATTCCAACCAACACATATTGTCCAATGTAAGGATACATTTATTCCGATTATTAAAAAAAATAAGCTTTGGTTGGAAATAATTAATTCTGAGTTTCACGTAAGCATTTATTTTAAATTCCGTTATGAGTGAATATTGTTCCAGTAAGTTAACTATCAGCCAAAATTTATGCTAGTGACCCTGTAACCCAACTTAAAAATCTCAATGCATGCACGAATGCCATCAACGAATGGCATTTGTCAAACTATTTTCAACTAAACTCAAATAAATCTGAAGTCATTTTTTGGCACCCCTCAACAACCCCTCAAATGTTCTCCTACCCGTAGTGTACTCCTCGCCCATGTACTCGTAGCTGACTGACTCATCTTTCCCTCCCTCCTCCAATCTCAAAATTTTCGGTATAATTTTTGACAAGTCTCTCAATTACAACTCTCATGATTCAATTCTCATAGAAGCTTACAATTACTACATCTGGACCATCCGTCACATTCGTCATTTATAGTCAGTTGATACTGCGTCTGGTCTGGCTCGTTGTCTTGTTTTATCACGTCTCGTCTACTGCAATTTTTTCTTTATCTGGATTACTTTTTTACTTTATAGTTTCTCCACGACGTGTAGGTTTGCGAAAGTTGTCCTAAATGCAAGTAATCTTTCTCCTAGCAAGCCATCACGTATTCAAACACTTTTGCTGCCACCACCACCAACGCTATATCTATTGACTAGCTCTACTCACCCACAGAATACTAAATGCAACTAAACTCTCTTATCATCATCAACTTATACATCTTCGTCCATCCAATCGTCATCTTCGTTTGTCATCATCTGTTCAGCTGCATCAACCCGTCAACAAATCATCAATAGTCAACAGAAACTTCACTAACGGTTTCCCTCTGCCAGCCAACATTCGTCAGTAGTTATCCATCATACTCATTATAAAGCGATTAAGACATTTTTTATTTGAGCAGGCTTCCAGAAAAAGTTACATTTATCGTCGTCGCAAGTTACAAAGTTGTTCAAAAATTTGAAGATTCGTATAAAGCCAGTTTAATCCATTTTCAAACTTGAGTTAATAATTAATGAATGATGAATATAACGCATTCATTTCTGTTTGTTTACATATAAATGAATGAATGAACGAACGAACAAACGAACGAACGAATGAATGAATGCAGATAATGATGCATAAAAATAAAAATTGCAAACATTAGCAAACAATTACGACGACGTTTTATGAATAATTTTATAGAAAAATATGAATTTGACTTTAATGAGGGAGATCAAATCCCCAGCAAATCCGCTTAAAAGAAAATTATTTGAATTTAAACGAAATTTGAACTGGATTGAAAATAATTCGTAGCATCGATATGGAATGGCTTGGAATGAAATGAAGAACTATGAAGCGGGCTGGAGTGAATGTGGTGGTGAAGAGTTCTGTGTTTTCAGACGATATCATCACAATTTAGGAGGTTTTTTATTTTTACCATTGGGCGGTGGGATGGCTTAACACGTAGGGTGCGGGGTACTGATGCTGCCGCGGCTGGTTTCGAGTTGCAATGGATCGTGCAGTGTGTGTCGGTGCAAATGAGAACTGCAAATAATAATAACAACAATAATATAATAATATAATAATAATATTAATAATGAGAACTATTTCTTGGCCGAAAAACTGATGATGATTACGAACAACTGAAAATAAAATCAAAATAGTTCACTGTAACGAAATATTTAAATAAGAGAGTAAAAAGTACTTTAAAAAATTATGATAAATCAGGTAATTAAATTTAGTTATAAAATATAAGATAAAATAATATAAAATTAAGATATAAGTAAAATAAAACTATAAATATAATATACTTTTATAAGTATTTTTAAAAGTATTATAAGTAACTTCTAAAAAATATAAGTAAAATAAAGAAAATAAAGTAAAATATAAAATATAATATAATATAATATATAAAAATATAATAATGTAAACTTTTTAAAATTTTAAAACGAGTACGATGATGATAGAGAAGTAAAATAAAGAGTTGGTTCGCGCATTGTTTCTGTCACGGTACACAGCACGTGAGGACGATATAACGCTATTAATTTGACTATGTCGAAATTGGTCGGTCCATTTTACAAAGATAGAAGATAAATTAAATGGATTATGAAAACCTATTGGTGAGCTATTGGTGAGATTTCATAAGTGTTAATTAAAATATTAAAAGGTTTAAAATCGTTTACAAAAATTTTTTTAAATTATTTATATATTTATTTAATTTATATTGTCTAGAGTTCATAAATTTCGTCTCATGGCAAACGGTCAGTTCGAGCACTTCAATCGCATCCCCGCTGGGGACAGCAATGTCAGGCCTCAGCAGACTAAACAAATCAAATATCGGACGAACTGATTCATTTTCTATATCCGCAAAAATGTCGATGATCTTGCGTTTGCCATGATATCATCTAAAATCTTTTTTGAAATTTTGTTCATGCGATTTAAATATCTACTCAGTGCTGTGTTTGAATCACATTTAGATGGAATGGGCTTGGCGTGTTTAGTGCCGGCTTTATTTAATTGTTTTCTGGAATAAGACTGTCGATTTTTTGTAGGGGCTGCTAGATTCACACCACAAAAATTATTTCTTATTTCTTTGCTGGCGCTTAGTTTGAGGTACTCACGAAGCTTTAATCTTAATAATTCGGCGTGATGCTTCAACAATTCTATAACGAAACCACCAGTTTTATATGGCAACAAAATAACTTCAGCGAGAAAGCTGCTCTTGGCCAAAACTGAGCAAGTATGCAATAATTACACTAGCCATATATCATATTATTGGCTTTTCCCTCGTCGGAAAACTTTTCAAATAGTTTATCCAGGTCAGTG
>NW_008704902.1:6764209-6826805 GCF_000326865.2 Helobdella robusta | reverse complement strand
TGATGAGATTATTAAAACCTAGATATTTGTATAATTTATTGTTAACGAATGTGGAGAAAATTTTATAAAAGACTAGTTGAAATGTGATTGGTCTGAAGTTTGCTGGGTCGCGGGCGTCACCCTTTTTGTAAATTAGTACCGTCAAACCTTCACTCCAGCATGTAGGGATTGACGATGTTTTTCAACATTAGTTGGTGAAAGAGTGTGCGTAGTGTTAGACATTTTCAGAATTATGATTGACATCTGGTCCAGTGGGCAAAAACATGCTCTCGACTCGCATTTCCTGATAACTGTTAAAATTTCGTTGTACGTTGGTGGGTTGATGTTGCAGGCAAGTGACGGATTTGGCAACGTTCTAGTAGCTGATATTTATTGCGACATAGATCGTTTAGGATATCATGAAAAATACATTTTACATTTTTCGACTTTGAAGGAAGGCAGCGAATCACACGTCGAGCCAAGCAACTTTTTGCATGTAGTCCAAAATTTTGCTTTAATTGATTTGTAGTGTCAGATTTGTTATCAGTTTTTGCTGCTTTTGGTAAAAATATTTTTGATTGAATTAGTTTACAAGCGTGCTGATTTGAAATCAAAAATGTTGTTCTAATCTAGCAGTTCAAGTTGCTTCAGTTCTTTTTTTAATTTATGGATTTTTTTGAAGGGCAAAATTATTGAATTTGTTTTTTGTTTCAGCGTGCCGTAGTTGGAAGCAAAGTAATCATGTATCAATGATTGTTGATTGGTTGTGAATGTATCAATGTTTGCGACATTTGGCAGGAAGTGTGTATTGGCCTCTACCCATTGAGTTTTCGTTTTAAGAAGTTTAATTCCTGGAAGAGGTACTCCCGACGTGACGATGTTTGTTGATGTTGATGGCGGTGATGATGTTTGTTGCTGTGGTGGAGATGATGACATGTTGAACATCTATTCTGGGTCGTTGGAAGATTCTGCAGAGCTTACCAAATTTTAAATATTTTGCACGAGCGCTGGTTATTGACAACAACAATAACCACAACAACAATAATAATAACATTATTATTATTATTATTAAAATAACAATAATAATAAAACCAGTCAAAAATGCAGATCAGCTTTTTTTCTGAGTTAAATTTTTAAACCGATGGAAATGTTTGCAAGTGCATTAAATTCAGGAATGGGATTAAAATGGCGGATCTTCGTGATTGCCAACAGCCAATCTTTTCATGTTTCTTTCTGCTTTTTTTATATTTCACATTAAAATTTTTCACAAGAGAAACACATTTGTTTATTAATTCTTTTTTTATTCATTCATTTATTCATTTAATCAATAATTCATTCATTCATCCATTCATTCATTCATCCATTCATTCATTCATCCACTCATTCATTAATTCGTTCATCTACTCACTCATTCAATCCGTCATCCATCCGTTCACCAACACAATCGACACCCATAAAACGACACCAACCGAAACAGGATTTGTTAGCAGTTGCGTGGATGCTGTGGTTGGTTGCTGTTGAGACTCTGACACGATTTCATTTCAACATTTTTCAAACTTTGCTGGAACGTCGTCGTCAACAAAAATGGCATTTCAATTTGTTATTTTGAATTTTTTTTTATGAAATGATTGCACAAAGAACAAATTAAAATGGCTCATGAACCTTGTTTGCTTGTTTGTTTGTTTGCTTGTTTGTTTGCAAATTCTAACGTTGCTTAATTTTTTGGATTTGAATCATTGATGATAAATAATTAAGTTGACTAAAAAATATGAACACAACAAGTTAATTAGAAAATTACACAACAACAACCACACAACAACAACCACACAACAATAACAACACAACCACAACCGCAACAACACGACATAAGAATGTTGAAGCAAGACATCTCACGTATAATTACAGGAAAGATGAAGATATTGTGTGTGCCGCGCACTCGCTAATGAAAATCAATTGTTCCTCGAATAATGCTGTTATGATGTGACGATGTTTTGTAATGTGATGTGATGTCACCTTACTTACACATGTGAGAAGATGGTCTCAAGATGTGGTGTATTGTGACGATGTAAATTGATGATGGGATATGATGATCTGATATATTGATGTGATTTTACACATTGATGTGATCTGACCAATTGATGTGATTTGATATAATGTAATGATATATGATGCAATGCGTGACGTGATGATGTGATTACTTAATGTCATGACGTGTGGTGCTGATGTGTTTTGATGTCATATGGCTTGGGGTGATGAAAAGATGTGATAAGATCAAATGTGGTCTTGCTAGACCTGATGTAATACGCTAGGATGTTGATGTGGCTTGGCACGGTTGAATGTGAGTAAGGAGACATCACATCATATCCCCAACACCATCACGTCCTAACATATAACCAACATAACACCAATGCACACTACATGACATACATCAGTTCGTATCACATCACAGAACTTAAACACATCACATGGTATGCAATGCATGTAACAGGGCCCCGCTGTTAGTAAGAAAGGATGACGTGATGTGTTTCACCGAGTGTGCAACGATAGTAACAAACTGTTGCGTTTTTGTTTTTTGTTGGAATGTGGAATATTTTAGGACACTGAGATGCGAGGTTGTGTGGTGGTTAGGGTTAGGGTTAGGGTTAGGGTTAGGTGGTTGTGGTGGTCTGGGTGAATGGATGAATCGTGAACATTTTTAAGGAAACAGTTTAATCAAGGATTGATAATTTTGAAAATTATGAAAAATAATGATAATGATTTGATAATGATGATGATGTGTGGACGATGATGGTGATGATGATAATGATGATGATACTGATTGTATGATGATGATGATGGGTAGACGATGATGATGACGATGATGGTAGCCAAGGTGATGGTGGCGATGATGGTGATAATAACGATGACGGTGATGGTGAAGAGGAGGAGGAGGATGGCGTGATGATTACTTCGGAGAGAGCCTGAAAAAATGGACGCCTAAAAACTGATTAAGTGTTGAAGTAAAAGAGTTAGTCTTTTTTTAATAATTAACTTTTAGTCCTTGAATCAATGGACCAAGTTGAAACTCGCTTGCTTCTGTTGGAGGACTTGAAAGAGGTGAGCCAACTGTAGAGGTGAACTTGATGAATTCGAAGTTGCTACTCTGATCTAGAATTTTTTAAAACTTCTTCTTTATTATTTTTTAAAAGATATCAACAACAAACACACGTGAACCTTCTTGTAATCGAACTCGGTCCCAGCGACAGCAGAGCCAGGCACATTAACCATCACGCCACAGCACCACCATCCGATAAAAGAATGTTTACAGGCAAACAGCGAGCAAGAGGAGGAGGAAGAGAATGATGACAGGTGGGGGGAAATGTATGTTGGAGGGAAATGATGATGAATATCGTAAATCAGCGGACCTGCATTCTTTATGCTCGAAAAGTTATGCACGTTTTATTTGTGCTGGGATGGAGAAATGTCTGCTGGTGGATAAGTAATTAATTGGCGTCGTGTTTCATTGGAGTAAACGTTTTTGGAAACTTAAGTTTAAATCTTTCTCACCGCAAAACTTTTTAAAATCTATTTTAGTTTGGCTCTTTCATGAAAAATTTAAAACCGCTGATGAAAAGTGTTAGAAATAAAACCAATAAACATCACTGAGGCCCCGAAACATTAGTAGGTAGAAAAATAGTGAAATGATGATGCACATCACTGAGGAGATTCAAAAATTAATTAAATAAAATTTATCTTGGGTAAGATGATAATTGTCTGAAAATTTTTTAATTGCTTAAATGTTTTTCTTGTGATGTCATCACTGTTTATAGACATGTAGATTGCATTAAAGGTCCCACTTTAAGTCATCTTAGTTAAACCTGGATCACCGGTAGTCTGCTGCATGGTAACTCCATCTTGGTGGTCTCTGTCGTTTGACGAAATAAAATAAATAAATGGATTAATAAATAAGTAAATAAACAAATAATAATTATAACAATGATCGTAGTGATAACGAGAATAATGATGACCTTAAGAATAATATCACCCATTTTCATCATCATCGTCGTCGTCGTCGTTAAATGTGTACATTTCCGTTCAAAGCTGATGTGAGAGTTTTGAATATCATGGAAGGATGGACTGAACGCGTTGCATGCTGATGTGGCTTCAAGTTGTTGTCATCTGATTGCCCCTCTAGGTTGCAAGTGGAATGGGGGATCAGAGACGAAGGTTGTGCCGTTTTTCGACGGTTCCTCATTGATTGCAAATAAGGTAACTCACTCACACATGCAGTGTGTGTGTGTGTGTCTGTGCGTGCGTGTTTGTGCGTGTGTGGGTGTGATGCGTCTGTGACATTTCTGAGATTTACTAAAGAAAGATTTGTAAAAAGCAAAACAAAGAACATTACGTTAGTTATGATGATAACTATGATAATGATGACGATGATAATGATGGACGATAAATGGGGACATTCTTTTATTTACCGAAAAACAAAATCTAAATGGAATCCATAGAAAATTATTAATTATATATTAGAGTGTAAATAAATAAAATATAATGTACGATCTTCTCATGCTCTTCGATCAACAAGTGCTTGAGAGTAAAAAAGATATTTTTAAAATCGGTTAAGTAGTGTTTCTGTCACAATATATGCTATATGACGAGCGAATTACCGCGTTAATCAATTTTTCATTAAAAGATTTCGGCCATAAAATTTTAAACAAAGTTAGATTAAAATTGTTATAAAAACCCACAGGTGATATTTCAAATGAGTTAATAATTAGCGAACAGTTATTGTAGGCTGAATTTAAGTTCAATAAAAATAATAATAATAACACTGATAATGCTGACAATAACATCGATTTATAATATCATTAATGACGATGATGACGATGTTGAAAAGTATGATGTTGCTTTTTTGATACTGACGTCATCGTCTTCAAATTTGTGGTGGCCAGTCTGTCTGTCGTAGGCATGTTCAAGTGATGGTCTCCAACAATACATAGGCATGTATCTGTGTATACATATACATGCCTATGTATACTTGTCTATGTACACATATATAGGCACCTGTACACGCTATGTATACACGAATATATAGACCTTTATATGTGTATAGACACATACGCTTATGTATACACATTACACAGGCATATATACATGACTATGTATACAGGCATACATAGGCACGTATAGTTGTATACGTTTATATCTACATACACATATGGCTATGTATGTATACATGTCTGCATGGGCATGTATACGTGTATATGTATACATATGAGAGTGAAAAAGGTTCGTTTATAATTTTTAGTTTCATGAAATGACTTGAACCTGCAGACATAGAACTACACGGTAAGGAGTATCTGGAAGCAGATTGTCTGGATGGCTTGGCTATCATTTATTAAATAAAAACATTTTGTTCGAATTTTGAATATTTAATATTTTTGATGTAAATCAAATTTTTTCATAATATTTTGTCAAGTAAATGTTTCAAGCTTCAGCCAAATTATTTAGTATTAAGGTTTTTTTTTAAATTCATCAATATCAAATTAGCTGTGTACACTTGAAGCTGTTGCAAGGATGCGAGGTCATGTTGGCGTAATACCAAGCCGCAGTTCGTGCTACAAATTTTCAATAAAATGTTTTACAATAGACCTACATCATTTCAATGAAATACCGAAGAAATCATAGTTTGGACTAGAAGATACATGTGTCTGTTTTTCGTTTTATATAATTGAAAATTGATTTTTTTTTCGTTTTATATAATTGAAAATTGAAGAATAATAATGCGGAGTTCCTCCGCATTATTATTCTTCTTCAATTTTCACGCATACATACAAAAAAGTTAATGTAATGCACCGAGACTTCAGCTACTTTGAAGAGTCTTTATAGTGTTTTAGAATTTTCTTGATAGAATTCTTAATGAGTTTGTTTGGTGAACTCTTGTTTGGCCATTCCCATGTTCAATGACCATGTGTCAAAATTGCATGCAAATTTTTAGATAAAGTTTTTCAATTACTTTAATTAGAATTACAAAATAAAACAAAAAATTGACGTTCAGCTATTCAGGGACAATTGTGTAATTTAAGGAATACTAAAAATAATTTAACCAGTTGCAAAGGTGACACTAGGTGGTCAATGTTAAGGACATTCGATTGAAATCATAGACAACATGTACCATACAACCATAGATGTCTCGATCGATGGAACAGCTGGTTACATTCAGACATACATGCATACAACATAGTAACATATATCATATTATTAGTAATATCAATGCGATAAGCAATCAGACGACAATTACATAACAATGCTGGCTCTGTTTAATATTTTAACATAAATTATTTAATATTGAACATATCGTAAAATTTATTATTTTTGTTTAAAAATATGTTAATTGGACCGACTTTTTAAATAAAAAAGTAGAAATTTTGTATTTAAACCAACTTCCAAACATAAAAATTGGCACACAATGAGCAGCTTGAAATTCTTCAATTCACCCAACGAGCACCCCAGACACGACTAGAAAATGTTTGCACAAGATGGAGAAGGGAGCAAAAATTTTAAGGAAAGCATTGGGCATTTGCAAATCGTTTCTATCGAAAAAATTTCATAACGATGAACAATGTAAACATCTGGGAGAATTATCATTGAATGCAAACATTGCTTAGACAGTACAAAGTTTCCACGTAAATAAACGTAATGAAAAAAATTGTGAAAAACATGTGTAATAAATAAACCAACAATGCATTATTAACGATTCTGAGTTCAACCATCTGGAAACATCAACGAGGTTCAATTTAAAATCTAAGTTCATTTGGCCATAAAAATGTGTACAAAAAATCAACTATTATTTGAAAAACCACAGAGTCTAAATAATTTTTGATTTAGTTTAATGAAGACTAAGATTAAAAAGTGCAATGATCAGTTGAAACTGTACAAATAAACAAACACACAAACAATTGTATCGATAAAATTTGTATTATATTATATAATTATATAGTATAATTATATTATAACACAATTATAACATTTTGTCAAATGTTATAACGCGAAATAATGCTATTTGATCAATTAAATTATTGATTAATTGAATAAAATATTTGAAAAATCAAACGACTCCGACCATACTTGTGCCCTTTCATAGAAATGTTGAACTCAATCAGTAGCTGTAGGGATTGGACAACATTTCGAAATACAACTGATGCATAAATAATTAACGGTCCCCACATTTCTTATTTCCAAAAAAATAAGTTAAAATCGATGTGAATGTCATCCATGCTATATTCAAAATGTTTAAAAAGGCTTGATATTAGATATGAGGTTTTCGTTGTGACCTGGGAAGACACCTTTTTCACATTTCCATTATTCGACCTCACAAAACCTGTTGCGCAGGTGTACAAGAATCACCTGATTTTTTAAAAACATTTTAATGAATGTGATCCGAATCACGTGACTTCCTGCGAAACATTTCAACGAATGAACCATAAGTGCGTGCGTTTTTAAATAAGTACGAAGCCACTAAAAATTTTTTTAGAACGTGCAATCACCGGTCGTCAGTGGCGTAGTCAAAATTTTGCTGTGTGCGGTTCAAATTTGTGAAACGAGTTGGCAACCTTCTTCTTATGGCACGAATTGTAACATATTTAGCTGTTAAAACTAGGGGCTTGTACTAAATTGTACTCAATTTCATTGTTTAGGTGGCTGAAATGACTTTTAGTCAAAATTTTCATTGAATTCAGACTTGAAACCTAAATTTCCATTGTATGAGTTTCAGCTTCATGGCCCCTCCTTGCCAACGCCAGCCATTAATATGTTTATCAGCAAGTTTAATGTTTCAAAGTTTTACAACTTTTTAGAGTAATTAGAGTAGTAGTAATTAGAGTTGTAGAGTAGTTAGGGTAAACTTATAAACTGAAAAATTGTCAATTAAAATACTATTTATAACGTTAAAAATTTAAATTGTGAAAAATTTGCGATCTGCTATATAAATGAAAATTTTAATAATGAAATTAATTATGTTACAACTAAATATAAATAATTCTTAAATTATTCATCAACGAAATGGCAAAAATATAAAGGACGGGCATCAACCTGCAGTACTGACGCCTGAATAATTAATTAAAAACATTAAGACAACGAACCCGATGTAAGTCAGCATTCATGCAATCCACAGATCTCAGCATTCTTTATAAAAAGACAACTGGTTGAATTTACGTCCTTAAATTCGAAAAAGTTTTTTAAAAGTTCATAAATTTTTAAATTGAGATTCAAATACTTTGTTGTGTTTGTTATTAAACTATCATTAAAAAATACACGCAAGAAGAGCGTATACCTACGTATGCGTACAACCCACGTTTCGATCAACTTAAATTTTAATTAAACGTATTCATTGGGGAAACTTGCCTCTGATACTTGCTTTTGAGGCGAGGCCGTGGTCAACCACCTCCTGAAACGATTTGAACATCTCCATATGCAGGCGAGTTGAATATGTAATGCTGTGATGCAACAACAAAGATTTCTCCTGGCATCTTGCTCATAATCCGCGATGCACTCGCCCGGCTGATCCAGGCGGATGATGTTCGGAGGATTTAAAATGTTTTCTCCGTTGTTTATTGGATCAGTCGTCATGGCCAGGTAATACAAATTTAATGAGCCTGCTTTTTGATAATTTTAAGTTCTTTTAAAAATGTGAATTTATGATTTTTAAAGCGTAAAGAAAATCAAGAGAAAAATTGGGAAAAAAATATCGAAAATACCTTACGTTGGTCTATTTAATTGACGCTGTAACAAATAAATGCAACATGGAAAACATTCAAAAAAGTTACATTACATAAATCCGTTTTAATATACTCCTCAAAATGAAAATAGCAATTATCGTTGTTTCATTATACCTTTGGCTATTATTTTAGCATACAAGTGTTTTAAAAGTTGATTTTTGTATGAACGGCCCGACTTTCAAAAAACCCGCTTTCGCGTAAGTTGATAAATTTTTCTTAAAGATTCCAATGAAATCACTAAGCCGCTGTTTTTGAATATTAAATATAGTTAATTAAAATTGCATTTTTATTGAAACATTCATTTTTTTATTAAATCATTATTTAGAATTTAGAATGAAATTCTTTTTTATCTTCTTTAACAAACACATAAATTGCGTACATATCATTCCATGCTTACAATTAAACATTTCGGGCGTAAAAGCAGTAGCTTCCACGCTGCAGATCACACGAGGTGCATACATACACATACATAATTTGTAGGCAGGCGCAAGCATCGCATCGAACTAGGTCATCATACAATGACAACATCGCAGGACTTCAGCCGTCTGAGCTATCTCGCTAGAGAAATTATGTTTTTGTCAAAATCCGGTTCGGTAAAAAATTTTCAAGATTTTAAAATAGATGTTTTTGTAATAGATTTTTAATAAAATCAGATTTACGACTTTTATATTCCAGTTGCAAACAGCGGACAATTTGTGAAATTTCAATTGGTGATACCATGCGATACAGACTTTCTTTTCATGAAAATTTTTAAATTGTGTCAACTTGTTTAAAACAAAAAATTCATCAAGTTATTTTTTGTTAAACAATTTTTAGAGACAAACAAAATCGTTTTAGTAACATTTAATATCATATTGTTGATGTTGCAGCTCCATCCTTACAAGGACTGCCAGAATTGATATAGAAGGAATTTGTGCTACTGTCTCAATAATCAGGCAGTTGGGATCTACTAAGCATTAACTTTATTGTGCAGTTCCCACTCTATATGTTATTAGTAGTAAGTTCCAAAAATTTAACAATCTACTGACATGAGTTTGGAGAGGCATGCATCACAACTTTGCATATTTAACGCACTTGCATGAGGAGATGTTCAAATTGTTTCAAGAGGAGGTTGACCACGGCCTCGCCTCGTAAGCTAGCCTCAATGCCAAGTTTCTCCAACGAATATTTTCAAGTAAAAACTATAGGAATCGACAGCCGAGTTGTCCGTTCAATCAAAGAGAATTATTAGAGAGGTTTCAGTACATTTTTATAACACAATTTCAGAAATATTAGTGCAATTAAAACATGTATTAGTCGATTTACTAAAGAATTACTAAAATATTGTTTAAAAGTTGTTGATATATGAACAAACACGTATCGTTATATATGGTTTAAAATTTTGGAAAGCTTGGTTCATCACATTATTCATTATGTAATTATTTGAAAAATAAATGAGCGTTCAGGAACAATGCGAAACAAAATTTTTAAGCGTAAAATTTTTGTAGATTCTAAAACCATGAATCATGAAGTGAACATGAGTGACTGAGTGTCTGAGACATTACTTAGAAGTGTTGCTCACTAATGAAAAATTCCAGGAGAGCAATATTTACTTTATGTGAAATTCCTTCACTGCATTTATATTTATTTTTTATGTGCTTCAAGTATATGGGCCTAAATATTCAAAACTTTCAAAAGTCAATTTTTCAACTAAAAATATTTCAATTTATTTAAGAATTTATAATCTCTATATAACATATATTTGTCATAAAATAAACAAAAAAATTGATGGCAAAGAAAACAACCTCCTACCTAGGGGAACTGGGCCTCTGGACGCTAAACAAAGATTGATTGATCGATTGTCATAAAATACGCTTTCTTGATATTTGCCTTAACATCAATACTTTTTTTACAACGTTTTTGATATAATTAAATTTAATATTTTTTTCCAAAAATTTTAAATGTTTTTTATATAGTATGGCCATTTAAACAGAAGTTTTTTTTGTTTTATATAAAAATTTCTGGTCTCTAAAGATGTTGAACAAAATATAGATAAAACCGAGATCGTCAATATTTTCTCGGCCTGTACTAACTAAATAAAATACTTACGTGACTCCTATGCTGCTCTGCCTCCAGTAACGTTTACAATGGGGAAAATACTTCTTTGGTGACCTCGATAATTTTTCATTTTATTTTGTGTCTTCCGGGCTCAGCCGTTTGTTTGATGGAATGAGTGTCAATCATTCAATCAATCTTTTCTATATGTATTTGATGTGCCATTTCTGCGACATTCAACAATAACTGCGATCCTCAATAAATATTAAAAACAGATGGATCTTGAGATCAGCTCTGACTAAGCTTTGTAAGTAGTCAGAGAAGGAAGTAGAGAGTTCCAGAAAAAGACCAGAACAAGAAGAAAGATTTATCGTGAAAGAGTTTAACAAGAATTAAGAAAAAGTGAGAAAGAGAAGACGATCGTAGATAGGGGCGTTTAGGAACCAGATGATATAAAATAAAATATAGATAATACCAAGGTTTCCACTATTTTTTAGTTTAAATATCATGCCTCCAACGCCATTTGATATGATGAAAAATTCATTTCCGGGCCCCATACTTATAATACGCCCTATACAATATAATGTAATACAATACAATATAATACAATACTATACGAAATTATACAAAACCCCACCCTTTGGAAGGAAGAATTTGCGAAGAAAAGTTTTCAAAAACATTGTATTAACAAACTCAATCTCTTTTATTCTAAGTATATGAAGCTGTTTATGATTGCATTATATTATATCCACGATCATAAACATATATATTATATATGTAAAAAAATTAATATTTTTATTTCTGTTAAATAATATTAATTTAATTATTAAACTACAATTATATTAAAATCCAACATATGGAAAAATAAATTAAAATAAAAGTTTGAGTTTAACATTAATGATTAATCCCTTGACAACTTCACGTAAGATGTCAACGACTACTGATGAATAAACATGAACTGGGTTCTCAGATGAGGAGGTTTAATAATCATTTTGTTCCAATTTCGCATCTAATTTCTTATTTAAGTTTTCAAATCAACTGTTGGAGTGCTCTATTTAAAGTTTAAATTTGTTTGCAGCTTGTTTTTAAGTTTTATTGTTTTTATTTTGTGGAAGTTTAATTTTAAAACTTTTTTTATTTAAAAAAGTAAATAATTTTAAATTTTAATTAATTAAATAAGATTAAAAAAGTTTTAAACTTAAAATTATAATTTAAAGTTAGTAATTTAGATTTTTTTCATAAAAATTTTAAATAAAAAATCAAATAAACTTTATTTTATATTTTTCTATTAGCAGGTCGCAAGATTTAACAAAAAATTTTTTTTTTTATATAAACTTTTTCTTAAAAAGCAAAATTTGCTGATTAAAATAATACTAAATTTATTATTGTAGCATTTTCTATAATACATAAAAATTAAAAGTATTATCTTAAAAACTTTATTAGTTTATAAAAATTGTAAAAAAAATATTGAAAATGTAAATAATTTCAAATAAAGTTTAAATTTGCTTGCACTTATTACTTCCCTTGCATGTGTTTTTAGTTTTTTAGACTTTGTTGGCATAAAATAAAATTTAATATGTTCAATTATTATGTTATTCATTCATTTAATTTTTTCAAGTTTACAATAATACAGAGAAATAATGGCAGAAGGTTTTTCAAAAGAAATTGTAAATTTGTTGGCCAGTTCAGAAAACATTCCATTGATCAATGAAATTTCAGGTATTTGTTGTGAACTATTTCAACATATAAATAGAATATATGTAACTTCTAAACATAAAATTGAAAATTTTTCCAAAAAAAATCTTTTCTTGCCTTAAATTAAATTATTAATTAACCTGTCTTCTAGATGCTTACATACAAATATATACACACACATACAAACAAACAAACAAACATATGCACAGCATCTCCCTTGCTATTTTTCAACATGGATGATGCGATGAAGATGAGGGAGCGCATGGAAAGCATGTTCATATCCCACGAAACTGCATTAGATGATAATTTTGCATTGCCTGAATCTTTCCAAAGTCCAAACGTGTTAATATTTTTTTGTTGTTTTCTTGGTTATATTTTATTAATATTTAAATTGCATTTCATTGTATTTTAAAATTGGTAGATTATTTGGCATGTTATAACTATGTTATTATACACAATTTACATAGTTAAGCTATTTTATATGTTCTTATTTAATTTAAATGATTCATATAACAGTCTGTAGTCGATTTATTCATAGTGCAAAAGCTTCGTTTTACCTTTGCTTAATAAATTCAACTATAAGATAAATATTTTTGTATTTGAACCAGTTTGGAAGCTCGAGTAAAAGAAGTGATGACGAAAGCATTCTGGGACATATTAGAGGAACAGTTGTCAGAAACACCTCCCACCTACACTCAAGCTCTCTCTTTGCTTGGGGAGATTAAGGGGGTTAGTTGTCATTTTCATCTCTTTAAACCAATTCTTTGTCTATTTTGCAAATTTGTTAGTGATATAAGTTTAATATTTGTTGTTCTGTTTTACAAATGAAACAACAATGTACACCAGCAACTTGCCGAAATGCTGCCGACAACTGATAACTCACTGAAATTGCTGGTCGACGAAGTGCTCGATCTTGATCTCATCAAGCAAAAACTTGATCATTTGGCTTTTGATCTGCAAACCTATTCGCAGTTCATTATCGACATCATGGCCAAGATTTGTGCACCGGCTCGAGATGAGGAGGTCATGAGGTTGAGAACAATCTCTGATGTTGTTTCACTCTACAGGTCTGCTGCGTGTCGATCAATTTTTATTTTATCTTTTCATTTTTGAAGACTTTCATCTATATTTGTCTTCTTCATATTTTCTTTTCAGTTTGATTAGTTTATGAAAAATTTGTTTTGCATTGTTTTTCTAAAAATTTGTTACTCCTCAATTTTTTTTTAAATGTAAAATGGGCGAGTGGAGTTATAAACTCACTATTGTCTCTGTTTTAACTTTACTTTTTGTTAGAATATTTATTGAAAATTTATTTCTTCATAATTACATATCATAGACGATGTGGTATTTACATTTTGTAAGTGCATGATGCATGTATTTGGATGGATAATTTCAGAGAAATTTACAAAGTGATGGAGCTGATGCTGATCGACCATGCTAACGCCCACATCAAAATCATACGGCCGTATTTGAAAGAACACTTTGCCGAAGTCGAGCTTGCCAAGTTTCTCGACATTTTGAAAATCAAACTAGGTTGTTTTGATTAAAAAATTAGATATTTTTGCATTCAAATTATGTTGACTTCCTAAATATAATTGTCTACACATATTAACAACATGAAGACATTATGTTATTTATTTTTTTAATTGTGCTTAAAAGAGAATTCACAATGATATTGAAGTATTTTAATCAGAAAGAATTTAATTCTCAAATTTGTACTTCAACGCTGTTAACTAATTAAATATTGAAACATTATAAATTAGATGAGATTTGGCCTGCATTCACTTCACACTGTTCTTCTCCTGATTCAGTCTTGGAGAGTTGTACATGTTGCATGCAGTTTACAGTTGCCTAGTAGCAATCTGTGCGCCAGTCTTTTTTTTTAGTTTGGAACCTTATGTTTTTCCCACTAACCTTCTTTTTAAAACTTCTGCGGTCAGCATGAACCATGTCATGTCATGGCCTTACAGAGGTTCACGTTGGACTTCCACCGCAACTGTTTCTCTGGCTGCACTCTTTTTTACTCTAGATACTGTTTAAGCTGCTTCAAGCTGATAGGCTTCAATTAATTCAGCATTTCACTTGTAGTGACCGGGTTTGAATGCAGAGAGATCCCCACCTATAACATGCCATCAGTGTGATGCCTTCTTTGACGTCTGTTTCCTGACACTGAGAAATACTGAAGAGAAAATTATAAACAAATATATTTTTAAATAAACGCTTTAATTTTTTTGTTTATTTTTAAAAATTTTTCAGATAATGGAGTTGATGGTTTGTTGTGCACGAAAGTTTGGTTGAATAACAGTTTTAATAATACATTGGCCAAACAAGTTCAGTTAAAAAAAGCAGTAGAAACATCAACAACATCCACAAACACACTGTCGCCACCTGCAACATCAACAACAACAACAGTGAGTTCAGTAACTGCGGAAGAAGCAGAACTTGTTCGCGATTTCCTTACATCGGCAAACGTCGTAAACATCATATTGAACAATGCCTATCTTAGTCTACTAACAAACACTTTTGAAACTCCAGAGGTAGGTTTCGTTATTTAATATTTAGGTTTGTGTGAATGAGGCATTGTCTATCTGTTGAGAGAATTCATTTAAAGTTGAAATTAGCTTGATGTCAACTCGTCGTGAAAGTTCAGTTTTTTTTATTATTTTTTGGAATGGAAACCAAACAATTATTTTGAAAAATTTTAAAACAAAATTTTTTATTGTTTCAAAAACTGCTGGAAAGGTTACGACGACTCCAATATACATACTTATAAATCAGCATAAAGTCATTTGACAGCTATTTATTCACCGCATTCATCCACTGTTGCATGAAAAGAAATAATAAACGCATTCAACAAAAAGCTGCACTCATCTGCAACTGCTTCCACATCTCATATTTTCAACTTCAAAAACTATCCTAATATAATTATTCACCTGCTTGTCATGCAACTTGAAGAATTGTTTCGAAAAGATACCTACAGTTAACAAAAGCATTTCATTGCTAACGTTTACAAAAGCAACAGCAAATGAAAATAATTGAATGACAAATATATGAAAAGAAGAATATTAAATAAAAACCAAAAATTGATTTGCAGACATTATTGTTGGACTACAAAAGAGTGGCCGAGCAGAAGGACAAGTTTGGAGCGTTGGTGCTCACCTCATCTCTCCTGGTGGTGTCAGCTTCCTGCCTAGGTAGGCCACTTGGTGACAACATCAAAAGTAAACTGAAGTCGCAAATCTCCATTTTGGCAGAAAATGTTGCGAAAAGGTAAGTTTTATTCCCAGACAACAAGATTTTTAAGATGGTTATTAGTTTCAATATTTCGATTTTCATTTTTCACTCCCATTAAAGTTTTTTTAAAGCATAAATGATTTTTTACTTCATTCGAATGGGGTTGTTTGTTGAAATTATTGCCCACTCACCTGACAGAGTCAAGTATAAAACAAATTGAAAAAACTTAAAATATTTATAACTTAAAAGAATTTTTATTATGTTTTTAAAGAGAAAATCTTTTCAAAAATTATTTTTTAATTGATAAAAATATCATTTCTTTATAAAGAGAATAAAATTTGCATCTGTCATCCATCAGCCAAGTGAAAGAAACAGCCATCAGCATTCGTGAACAGATCGTGAAGGAACTGAACGACTGGCTGATGAACGAGCAGAAACTCCCAAAGATGTCTGAAGATGTTGAAACAATGTTGAAAGATCAACTTGATAACATCCTCGATCCAAACACACCATGCCCTCCTGTCTTCAGACTAATGGGTTATTACTACTATGCTCATTATCACCATCATTATTGCTTCATGCATTTATATGCAATATTTTGAAATGCGCATGGGATGTCTTCTTACGGCGGATTAAGATTATTTGAATTGTAAAAGGTATTAGGTCAAGAAATCGCGGACAAAAAATAGAAATAGAGTAAGAATTACTCTTATAGTCGGGTTGGTTAAACTTGAATTCACATCGGCACTAGCTGGAGAGATTCATGGAAAGAGTGGCCACAGGTCACTCAGTAAAAATGACTGGCCTGCAATTGATTCTGGTGATTTTAGATTATTTTTAGCACGTTTTAGACAGGGTGTGTCGTTAAGCACCAACAACGATGATTTTTTCGATTTAACTTTTAACTCATAAAAACTTTTTTTATTAAAATGTTTAACTTGTTTTCAACGTTAACTCCTTTTTTTCATCAATTAGTACTTTTATTTAAGAAATGTTCTTGAGTGGACTTATAAACTTCTACAGGCCAGCGTTTGTGTGAGTTTTTCTTCGAGGTAATATCAGATAGAAAGGACATTCAGATACCCCGAGGTTATTCTCTTTTCACGGAGGAAATCAACTCACTTGTCAAGATGTTTTCTACTTTGGTCTCTTACAACAAAACTGTTTTTGGGAACATTTACGGGAACATCGTCTCAGACCTCATCCGCAAATGTTTGAACAAGATCGATGCTTCGAGAAATCAAAGAGTGGACAGTGGTAGCAACACAGACAACTTCAATTATAACATCATCGGCAGCAACGTTGACGGCGCACAACCGGATGGCAGTAGTGTTGATTAAAAACGTACTTACAATCTTTACAGAAACTGCAATTTCGTATTTTACTTCTATTGTGAATTTATTAATTGTAAATCCATCAAAGTTATCTTATAAATAGAATTGTACATCCATAGGAAGATGGGACACTTTATTTTTACTTGAACTGCTGCTGTTACTCAATTTTTTTAGGACCGTGAAATAACATATTTTACTCTGTCATGAATTTTAAAAATAGAAAAACCTTGCAGGACAAAAAAATTTTTGTCTTTAAATTTAATTTTTGAACCGCCTACATCGGCTTTAAAAATCTTCCGGCTTCGTCGGACTTAATAACACTATTCTTAACTATCTCATATGTTGCTGGAATGAAAAACGTTCTTAAACGACATTCGAATCCTGAGCCACGCGAACCGCGCTCGCATACTAATATACACCTGAGCCTTCATCTTGGGGACTTTCTCCTGGTCGGGAGCCGCATCACTACAATGGGCCCTCTTAGGGCTTGTAAAACACGGACCTTGTCAACTGTCAGCAAGTCTTTTTCAACATTCGCTGTCTTGGATGAATTAATAGAGCCAAGCCAAATTTCAGTATATACTTTATTAAATGAAAAAAAAGCAATATAAATTAAACCTCTGTCAATATATACAAAACAATAATAATAATAATCAAAACCGCAATGTATTAAAATTAATCAGCAAACTATTATAGGCCGAACCAACAGACTAACCAAGAGACGTAGGTTTTGACTGCCATAACTATTGATACATAACAATTTTCTAAAACATGGAATTGGTTGTGCAATAATCTACACTTCTTGAAAACTAAACTACCACGCTGTGTTTATTGCTTCTACACTTCTTAGACAACACGCATTTAGCCTTTCCGTCACAATAAGATTTTCTTGTTTTCACCATAAACTTTACTAGAAGCATTAGCGTTGATATTCCATTTATTGACACATTCGCAAACTTTTGAGTGAACCCACGCACGGCACGCTGTTATGGAATGTAATTAGGCAAGCCGCAAAACACACCCCCGTCAAAGTTGAGTTCTATGGTCCTTTTACAAAAATTTCATGCGTCCCAAACCAGCTTTCCATAAGTAACTTTGTTTTTGTACCTAAGGAGATATTTTTCTACTTCTAAATCAATATTCGTCTCAAGTTATGTTGCAGACAATCTTTCAATATTTGTCGAAAACGAGCATAAACAAAAACGCAAAAAATACAAAATTTATTTCAAATAAAAAAAAAGATTTAAACAATATTTGACACGGTCATTTTTTAACGACGCTAGACCAGCTTGTATCCAAGGCATCCTCTTTTTTGTTTTTGTCTTTGTTTTTATCAACCTCCATCTTGCAGTTTAATTCTTTAACTGAAGGAACACTTAATCCATCAATCTGTGTGTTAACAAATTTCGTTACTTTTACATAATAGAAATAGGATTTAATTCATAAAATCCATTTGGCTGACCTTCACTTATAAAGTGTTTGAATGTTAAACATACATACACACGCTAATACATTTATAATAGACAAATGCACAGTGGCGGGTCTAGGCAACTTTGACCGGGGCCAACTTTGTGATGGTGGCCAAAATTCAAAATTAGGCTGGCGACCTTTTTTTACTTATCACATCAAATTTTGGTCTGTTTGTGATCATAAAGGTTTTATGTCATAAAACAATAAACAATGAGTTTTGCTGACTTTTAATAAAAGTACTGCTCACACACAAGATCCGCCACTGCAAATGCTTGCCTTACAAATGTTAGTAGATTTGAACATGGAAAAGTTATCGTGGAAATTGAGAGGCCATTGGCGAATAATTAATTTAATTCCTGATGTCGAAATACAGATGTTCACCGAGATTTGGTGAAATTTCGGTGCACATTGGGAGGACTGAATTTTTGTGTTTTGAAGTTGGTAAATTTTGCTGAATTCGTAGCAAGGCACGCAGAGTGAAGCTGGTATCCAAAAAAACTTGAGTGTTGCATAATGTCATAAGATTGTTCACATACAAAAAATTCTAACCTTTGGATAGACGAGTTTGAGGATAAGTTTCTGGTGTTGTATGTTAGATGCATCTATGCTCACCTGCACAATCACCTTGTCAAACATCCTCATCACATGGCTCCCAAATCTCTGACTGTTTTCCTATATATATATATATATATATATATATATATATATAAATAAAATAAACACAACATTTGTATACATACATCGTGTGTATACATACATCATGTATGAGTGAACATCAAAAACAACAATTTGGAAAAAAAGAAAATGTTTGAAAATAAAGAGATGAAAAACCTCTTCATTGTACTCCCCCAGTTTATTTTCTCCCTTGTCAAGGAAGATGGTGCCTTCCAGGCCGTACTTGGGGATGAGGACTTGCAGAGCATTCTTCCTCACAAATAAGACGTAACCTTCTTCGTCCAAAACACGATTCTTGAAGAAGATCTAATTCGAATGACATGATTATGAATGGATACCATTGATAATATTCAAAATCGAGCCTGTTGACAAAAATCAATTACGAAATTCTGCAAAATGATATCTATATTTGAAAAAGCTGCACAGGCACTCAAAAGTGGACATTCAAAATTATTTACAGGCGCGTTTTAATGCAACGCCAGTTGTAATTAAGCAGCATAAAACTTGTTTATTTATCTATTCAATTTATTTAGGCAGAGCCAGGAGACCAGAAGCTTAACATGAGCTCGTATGGCCACCCTAGATACGAGAAGAAAAAATGTACAAGAACAATTAAAAAACAAAATTAAACATCGAAATGAATGAATACAATAAATTAATTGTATTAATTCAATAATAATTAATTATAGTTAATTAATAAATTATTTAATTAATATTAAAGTAACAAGAGTGAATAACTAGCCTGAGTGTGGAGGGCAACGGACGCCCTGCCTGCATACTGGGCCATACGATGGCGGAAGTTCAAATTCTTGCATACATTCTGTGTGTGCAAAGGTTTTCATTGGTGTTTTACAAGAAAAAAATCAATCCGTTAAAACTTTCTATATGTATTAGAGCTTTCATCACATCTTGCAAAGCAACATACCACCTCAACTACATCATCATCAACAACAACAACACACACATACACACGCAGTTCATTGCAGTTCACATACGCACCTGAATTTTGATCTTGTCAAGAAGTTGAGGATAGGACGCGTCTGCTCCAATGCTGGCTGCCAACAATCTGTGCACCAAAATATCGGAATATCTGGAGGGACGTTCAAATTGGAAACGTTTTGAATGCAGCAACGTTAATATTGTGCTGTATTATATTTAAAGTTTAAAGATGAACGTTGAAGGATGAACAATAAATATGAACTATGAACGACGATGATGAACAATGAACGACGATGATGAACAATGAATATAAATGAGGAAAGGTGAAGATGAACATGAAGATGAACGTAAACGTGAAATTAACACGAAAATAACAAGAAAACAAGGAATGAAGATGAACAATGATGATGAACAGTTGATTACCTTCTGATTGGTGATGTAAAGTGAGTATAAATCGGTGAGGCGAGTCCATAATGGAAGAAGTCCGCCTGGGAGAGTGTGCCACTGCAGAAGTAGACAGCCTGCATCATGCACCTGGTCAGCATTGGAAATATATATTGGTCAGAAAACATCGAAACTACTCAGCGACATAACAGGAACCACGTCCACAGCAACAACAATAACAATAACTAGGTACAGAGATGCCTAATCATAATCATAACAACCATATAAAAATCATAAAAACAGCCATTGACGAACAACGACCAAATATAACAGCCTTCAACAATGATCAAGATCATCTTCAACCTATACCAGATAACAATCATAATTCTCATCATTACACAACACCGAACATCACTTCAATACATCAACAGCGTAACTGCAATAACAACAGCATAACATCATAAACAACATCAGCTACCACAACAACAACGACAGCAGTCTGACAACAACAACGACAGCAACAGCAGCAACAACAACATAAGCTCATAGAGACAACCTGGTAGCCAGGATCCTCAACATGGTGTTGAAATAGGGATTGTCAGATGTTGTTGCACTTTCAAGTGAGTCAGCAAGTTTCTTTCCTGAACTGGTGTCAACGTGGAAGCCCTGTACGGTGCCAGATTCAAATTGAAATGTCTCAGTTAATGCCAGTGTATAAAATAAACGCTGAAGAAATTATGTATAATTAATGTTTCTTTATTAAGCAAATCTGACAAACTCCCAACTGCTTACATATCATTCCTTGTAATTAAACTATAGTGCAACTATGACGGCCATTCATGTTGGAACAGGCAACCACTCAACGACAGCACCGCAAGATGCGGCCTTCTACCGTCTGAACCAACTCACCAGGAATTTGTGCAGCGCTTTCCAGAGTTTAAAAGTTATTGAAAATAGCAAGAAGGTGACTCAATCTCAAATTTCAAAAGTGCGTGTACGGAGTTATAATTGTGTAACGGGAGTAAAAAATTGTATTGTTCACGTGACCATAGTATATTTAATAATAATACAATGTGATGAAATAATTTTTAAGTGGACCAAGAGAGTCCCACGAAGAAGAAATTATATTCACCAGTGGCCATCGTGATTAACCATCAATTCATGTGGTGAGTTGAAAAATTAAAAAGTTAATAATTGTATTCATAAAAAAGTCTACAATTACCAAATTTAGAAATTGAAACAACAAACTAAATAAAGCGTGAATGACCTTCAACTTGGCCACTTGGACGAGGGGCTCGAAGTTGTTGACGGGGGGTGGCGGGTGCCTCCTCAAGACGGAGCAGTCTGGAAAGTCTTCAAAGATCTTCTTAGCAGTGTATATGTTGGCCAGCAACATGAACTCCTCGACCATTGAGTTGGTCTCCCTGACGTGTGGTAGACCGATGTTGCCGATGCACTTATCACTTACGAACATGCATTCATCTCACGCCCACAACACACACACACACACGCGCACACATACACACACGCGCGCGCACACACACACCTCACGATCATCATTATCCCCACCACAACTATAATCACCACCTACCTCAACTCCTTGGCCTGCACATCAATAGGATCGTGCGTCTCACTGTCCATGTGGAATCGAATCTCAGGAGAGGCCAACGTCAAGGCTCTATGATGATGATGAAGACGATGGTGATGATGATGATAAAGACGATGATGATGATGAAGACGATGATGATGATAATGATGGTGATAATGATGGTGATAATGCTAGCAATCGATGATATTTCATGACCCGCCAGATGGAAAGTGGTTATACGTGAACCAAAACACAGTTGGAAATAATAGAAATATACAAAGAGAGAGGGATGAAGAGAGACATATTAAAAGAATTTGAACGGAAACACAGCAGAAAATGGTAGAAAATCAACTGGTAACAGAAAGTAAGAAACGAAATCATATGAATACAATTTAGAAAGCAAAAAGGATTGAGATACAAAACTAAAACTATTTGGACATAATTGTAAAATTGCATGACAGACTCATTGAAATTGCACTAACGAGGAAGAAAAACTGGAAGGTTGGAAAAAATGAAAAAAGAATGGATGACATCACAGAGTGGACTGGTGAAGGAACACTGAATTCAGTAAAACTGGCCAATACGGAAGAATTTCGAAAAAGGGCGAAAGAGCTGGACGCTATCCACCTCAACAAGAACTTGAGAAATTAAAAAGAATTTATGATTGATTGATTGATCGATGGTAATGATGTTTCAACAGTATGTGGCCAACGTAACTTGTGATTTGCAACTGATCAATAATAACCGCTCCAACCTCATAACTTACTTCAAAAGCAGAATTTTTAATATAATGTGCAATACGATGAGAAGTTTAAAATAGTTTAAAACTGCTGAAAATAACTCTTAGTGGTTGACATCAGAATTTAAAGTACTGCCACATCCGAAAGTAGAAGAATTTAATTAAAGGCAGCCATGTGCGTATTAATATAATGTGAATAATGAAGAATGGTATGGTCAGGTGGGAAAGGAATTGAGATGGTCATTGATCGCTAGAACTGGACATGAATAGAAGCTTGTCAAACGCAAGAATAAAGACCTGTTGAAAACAATGTAAACACCCATCAAAAACGCAAACTGACTGACCCGTTTTCAACTCTTTTCTGCTTCAAAATTTTCGCAAGTCTGTTCAACCTCCTCAGCCCTTCAGTGACGTCATCAGTTTGCGTCGGGTCATCTATCTTCATCTGTGCCTCGGCATACGTCAGAGCCGCCTGGATGAAATGATTGCGGTGATGGTGGTTGTTGAAGTAGCAACATTAACGGCTAGGTTAGTAACAGTAGTGATGGTGGTTGTTGAAGTGGCGGCATTAGCAGCTGTGTTAGCAACAGCTATAACAGTACTAATAGAAGATGCAGTAGCTAGCAGTAGCAGTAGTAATTCACCAGCAGCATTGTTGTAGGTAGGTGGCAGCAGTTGTATGCCACATCATTATGCTTCAATAAGATGAAACTTTTTTAGATCATCATCAAAAGTAATCAAAAGTTATTTTTTCATTTATCCACTCACGTGAATGAGAAAAACGGTTAACGAAAAATCTTAAACCCGAGTCTGACAGTGATGAAGATGAAGCCGTCCAACGTTCATAATGACGAAGATGACCGTGGCTACTTTAATAATTACGATAATGAAGACGACGATGGTTGAGGTGATGATTATGGATATTACAAACCTGAGATTTAATGATGGACTTTGTATATTTGCAACTAACCACTCTTGCCTCACTGGTCATCTCCCATAAAACGCTGAATGCAAACCTAATGGAATAGTGTGGGAGTGATGAGGTGGGAGTGATGAGGTGGGAGTGACGAGGCGGGAGTGATGAGGTGGGAGTGATGAGGTGGGAGTGATGAGATTGGAGTGATGAGGTGGGAGTGCTGAGGTGGGAGTGATGAGGTGGAGTGCTGAGGTGGGAGTGATGAGGTGGGAGTGATGAGATGGGAATGATGAATTCACTTAACCTTTCCTCCCCACCCCTCAGTGAACACAGATTTGAACTTAGGAGTTCAGGCACCATGTCAATCCTCTGCACGGTTGCACAATTTAAATATAAGTATTCCACATTATATTATTTTTTCTAATTATGAAAGTATTAATAACAACTTGTAATAACTAATAGCAGTTTATTTCAAATAAAAAATCAGTTATAGTAGTTTCTGAAGTAAATTTCAAATTGATAAACATAACGAAATAAAAACGCAATACAATTTTTTGACACATGCGACACCGGACTCTAGCACTACAACTGACATCCTCCTCTCCTCAATAACCGCCACGCAACCAACCTTATCAATGAGATAAACAGTCGTTCCTCTGCTGGCTGCCTCCGAGTCCAGAGCCGTCCCAGGCCGAATGAAGTGCGAAACATCAGCTATGTGCACGCCGACCTGTGAGTGTGTATGTGCTTGAGTGTATGTGTGTGTGTGTGTGAGAGAGAGAGAGTGTGTGTGTGGCGTATAATAACAACATTTTCTTTGTAAAACATTGGAATGGTTTTAGTCTTCAGTCTGAGCCCATTATATATAAATTATGTTATGTTATTACATTTTCTTCAGTGCAGTGCAAAGTAATTATACTCTGCTGTAATGTCAAATCATTTTATTTCCATAATAGTGGTGAATGGAGAAAAATAATAATGAATGATTACCAAAATGTGATTTAAAAATTTACTAAAAAATTGTTTTCAACATTCTCACAGCTCTCAATCTAACTCAATCTAAAAAAACTTTAAATAACATCAGATGAAAAAATTTTAATAAAATTGTTAGACAATCAAGAATTATTACAACAAGAAAGACAAGAAGACTAAAACAGACTTCATAGTTTCCACTGGCGAGTTGTTTGCAGTGCAAGGCGTCGTCAATGTCCGTACATCCGGGCGGGTCGACGCTGCACACACACGTCTCTCGCAGATCCAAGCGAGTCGATAAATCCTGACGAGGTGGAAAAATCAAAGTTGTATCAATCTAACTTGTACTCTCCAGTTGCATTAAACATTAAGCGATTCATGTGATTTCGCGTGGACATATTTAAACTAATGCACAAAATTGCTTCTCACAATTGAATGCTTAAAAAGTTGGACCATCGTTAAAAAGGTTAGAAGCTATTTAAAATAAAGTTTATTAGAAACAAAAAATCTACCAAAATTCTATTAGAAAGATAATAATTAGTAAGTTAAATTTTGATTCGGCCAGCAGCGGCTCTATTCACCTACCCATTAACTAACCGAAATTAAAAACAAATGAAGCATTCTTTCATCCATCTATTTACTCATTTATTCCATCATTTATCAATCTTCCCTCTCATTTATCCGAGCATCGAAACATTCCACCTATCCACCAACCAGTACCTTAGCAGTGATGATCCAGGGCAGAGCAGGCAGACAGGCAAGTACGGATTCGGAGAATGTGGAGTGTGGGATGTCGTGCTCCAACAGGAGAACTTCATTCTCCGTCTTCTTATCACCGATCTCTCCCAACCTCTTCACAAAGTGGCCCTGATCAAATTCGTTGTAAATAATAAAAGGTAATAAAAGTCTGTTTAAAGTCTGCCTCACATGCATCAGCTCTCTTCATCTTTCTTTCAGTAGCAAACATTGTACATGGGCATTTTAACCACCACAATTTCGCCAACCTCTGCATTCATAGACATCAAACCCCATCCACACATCCAACTTTACACTATTCAACTGCATACCAAAAATCCATCCAACCATCAACCAACCAGCCAGGCAGCCAATTCAATAACAAACTAACCAACCAACCCACCACCAACAGACCTGAGGGTACCTAGAATGTCTGGGCCACCCATCAATGACCACAACTATTCTCTGGTTCTCAAATTGTTCCGCCTGTCTTGTTTCTATTCGAATTTTTGGTATTCTTCTTTCGGCAGGAACAAATAAGTGCCTCGTCATCTGTGAAACAATTTCATTCCAAAAATAAACTATAATAGCTTAGAATAAAAGAACATTAACATTAAAAAATGAGAGTGATTGCAGCAGGAAATCCTACAAGCAAGAACTTCACTGAAACAAACAAAAACAAGCAAAGGACTGAATCTCACCCAAGGCTAGCTAACCAAAGAGCACATTAGAGATAGCAAATGCTGCAGTAGTTACAGGAAGATAAAAAACAGAACCTGTAACTCCATCCAAATTGGAATGGTCTATAAAGTCAACTGTAAGGTCAACTTACCGATTTTCTCAAAATAATTTGATAACTCCAAATTAAATAGTCTCAGATGATGAGGTAATCTTACATTATTTCTCATGAACATAATAACAAAACTACGACACCAAACTCAACTCTGAACTACTCACCCCTCTGATGAGTGACTTTTGCAGAATGCCACAGTACTGCCTCCAATTCCTCTTCAGAATTCCAACAACTTGACCAGTGGGTACTTTGTGTTTGTCCATAGTTCTCGCCAGCTTCTTCTATAAATGTATCATTTTTATCACTATATATGTATCACTATAAATGTATCATCGTTATCATTACAATCATCATTTTAATCACTACAATCATTATTGTAATCCTTGCAATCATTACCGTAATCATTACAATCATCATCGTTATCATTACAATCATCAAAATCAGCCTCACAATCAGCATCACCGTCATTATTAACACGACAGTCATCGTCACACTCAGTAAGAGAACCTGTAGATCATCATCATCATCATCATCCTCCTCATCCGGTTTCTCCCCCTCGTCATCAACGATCAGTGAACTCGGGTGGGACCACTGGGATTGTGGCAGCATGCGGACAACCACGACATCTTCGTGCACCGCCCGGTTCAAATTCAAGCGGCCCTGAATGAACACCTGACAGGTGGACAATGATGAAGTTGAGTTAATTAGAAATGATAATTTGGCTGCTAATCAAACGCTCATCCAATGAAATAAACTCTTTAATAATTTCTCCACTCATCATATCAATTTTTGTATTTGTGTCAGTGAATGAGAAACAATGTTATAATTTTTTTTTCACTACCTTTAATATATATTTTATAATTACATTATATCATCACCATTATATCATCACGCTTTACATTAGCACTCATACTTATTTTATAACTTCATTTCATCCACATACTGTCACCAATATTTTTTTCATATTATTTTATACCAACTGAATGCAACTCATACTTTTTATATTCATAGTTTTATTTTCATCATTTCAGCTGACCTTTTATGTTGCTACTTTCTTTGCGTTTGACAGAGTTTGATTAGTAATAAGAATAAAAAAAAATTTAATCATGAAGTGTCATTCTTTTTTGATAAAAGTAAAAACTTGTTGGCTGATTTAATTGTTATGATCCAACAACTCACTTACTTTCCTCTCTGTCCTTTACTGACATTTTACAGGATTTTTTTTAGTTTACATTCATCATTTTAAGTAAAATTGTAAAAAATTTTCTATGAAACAAATCTTTGCATTAACGTTTCTACCTCAGCATAAATTAAACTTGAATAAATAAGTAGAGAAAGATGAACGCAAGACGGATGGAAGAAATGATGAAGCAAAAAAAACAGCTGACTGACTTGTTGCTCGGAGTCATGGATGTTCACAGTTGCTTCCAAGTAGTTCTCCCTGCTTGCCTGAAACGTTCCCTGCAGCAACTGACCGCTCTTCAAACCTTCAAATTAAATAAACGTCAGCTCTTATTACTTTCTACAGCATTGATAGATCTGCCATTGAAAATTGAACTTTGGCTTGACCAGCAAAAAGCTATCCAACCAAAAAATTGAAGACTTAAAATGCTTTAAGGAATATGATTAAAAATGATCAAGCCAAATTAAAAAAGTTTTTTATTCTCTAAAAATTGAAACTTTGACAGATGCAAATAATGGTACAGCAAACGAAGTAGTTACAAAAATTGGTATAAATTATTAAATGAAATAAACGAATAGATAGATAAGTTAATGAAAAAATAATTAAATAACTAAATAATTGAACAAATAAAATAAATCACAAGCAATAAATAACCTTTTTGTATGGCAGAGAGAGGAAGATGCTCTGGGAACAAGTCCTTCTCCTTCCCATCAACTTCCTATCGAGATGCAACAGGTTGTATGGTGTATTTCAACTATGTGGAAATGTTGGAACATAAATGTTGATATAAACTGAAACCAACCATGTCTTCTTGAATGGCAGCCAACCTGTCCTTCAGATCAGTGCAGCCCATCATGTTGCTTATGTATTCGTGTACTGATAATCATATTTTTATAAATCAATAGCTTGAAAAATTCAAGCTACAATTTTTTAAAAAATCAATCGATATCACAAATTTCTAAATATTACGTTAATTAACATCAGTGACCAGAGGATTTATTCTTGAAATACTTCTCATCAGCAACAACGTGGCAATCCCAAGTTTGTTTCAAAAAAAAAAAACTATTTCAATGAAACTCATTTTAAACAGTAGTTTCTGACAATATCCCAACGTGAACAGCAAAAAGATTGATGCATATTTAAAATGCTGTCAACATATGAACAGTACAAGGTAAAACATAAAACAAGTTGAACCACTAGCAACAATGAGCTTATTCAATTAGAGAACTTTACATAGAACAGAATAGCAATACCTGTGTATGAAATGATGCCTTCACTCCTTGCTTTCTTCATATTTTCAACATCATTTGTTAGCAGGATGACGACAACATCCTCATTGCAATCATCATCCTCTAGACTTTGTTGTTGCTGCTGCTTCAAATGTTGCTGGTACCACAATGCTGCCTGCCGAATGGCTCGATCGTTTCTATCATTTGCCGATTCCTTCGGCTCGCGCTCCACATATGTGTCTCTGAAAATTTTATTTCATGTTATCAACAAGTCTCGTTCACAAAGCATAAATTGTGGTGACTGACACAATTCTAACAGCTTTTCAACAACAGACAGAAATTTTATTTTGCCATTTTTTTAAATATGTACCTACAAGCTTTCCGAACCAAAAATGGCATTCAAAATGATTTTCAATTCTTATAGTTTCTTTGAAAACCATAAAACGTGATTTTATCTGTTCACCTTTGCAGTCATAGCAAAGTTGTGGATAGGATTTTAACTTGGAAAAGAATAAAAATTTGAAATGAAAGTTGAAGAAACAGAAAGCTGAACCAACTTATGAAATTCATTGACGAACGTGAAGAACTTTTTTTTAGGTTCAGCAATGCATTCCGTGAGTCTCTTGTAGGCCGGAGAGCTTCTGTGACGAACCTGATTGGATAGATTAAAACTATCATAATCAATAGAAATTTACTTCAATATGTTTGAATAAGTGTTACATTCAGTAATTTTAAAAAATTTTAGACAAATTATAAATATGATAAAAATGAAAGTAATAAATGAAACAGGTGAAAGACTTATTTGAAGGAAACATAACATGACCACTACTGTGACAAACAAAACAAAAACCTAAATACTGTAGTGAGTGATAAAAAAAAGACCAAACTATGAAACGAATCATAAAATGTGCAAATAGAAAATCCCTCACCTCTTGCAGAACAGTTTGCAGCACGACAACGTTGACAATCAGAGAGTGCTCCATCACATCCATCTGGTGATTATTTTACATTTTATTTATAGTCGTCATCGCATCTAGTATAAGATTTGAGTTTTTCCAATGGTGAGATTAATCGTGCTCCAGATTAATCATGTTCCATGGGTTAACCTCCATTTTGTCTATTAATTCCGTAATTTAATCACATTTTTTATTCAATGCTAGATTTTAGCAATTTCTCAAATCTATTTAATTTATTTATTTATAGAAAAAAGCACAAGCGGACCCTTTGCAGAAAAAAGAAAAGTATATTAAATAATAATACAATGAAATTAGGAGAGTAAGATAATTAACAAAACAATTGAGCACACAATGTTTAATATGCGAATGATCAAGAAACACAATCAACAGAACACATGTAAAGATGCATACATCCACACACACAAACACATGAATAAACGCATTGAATACAAATCTAAACAAACGAAAAACACAATGAATGATAGAAATTAAATCGGCAAACACAATAAGAATTATTATCACCATAAAAATTGCCTAACATAGTTCAACACTTCGAACTTCTACAACAGACAATGGCTGGCTACTCTAATCATCAACTATTCTATTTGAGAAGAAAAACTTGTATTTTTAAATGCAGACTTGTTAATAGTTTTACTTTGTCAAGTTTTTACTTAGTTTTACACTATATTAAAAAATCCTCTCCCAATTTAAAATATAGAGCCCATCTTAAGTGTCACTAGCGTTGTTAAACCCCATGCCTTTGAACATTTGAGATGTGATGCTTATCACCTAGACCCAGATATAATCATCATCACTGAATCTTGGTTGAAGCCACACCATCCTGATGAATTAACCACAATCAACAGTTATGTATCCTACAGGAAAGACAGACAATCCCCCGTTGTATTATGAAACAATATATATTTTGAAATTAGTAGACAAACGGTTTCATATGAAATTCTATTTAGGATTTGCACTGAAGATGTTTTGCCAGTGACGCCCGTATGGAAGACTTCCAGTAATTTATAATGTACGTAGCTGACTAACCACATAAAACACATTTCATGTCATTTACCATATCAATCAATCCTCATTTTTAGTCTCAAACCGTTATGAGTCGAACCTGTCATTTTTATAACACATACAGCTGCTAAAAATATTTTGAAGAATGTTGCGGCATTTACAACAGCAATTTTTCATCATTATGCAATGATACTTACAAGTGACAAAGTACAATAAATGTGCTATGATACATGATATTTAAACCAACATAAAATATTTTAAAATGCTAAACTTACTAAACGCTGAAGCCTAAAAATAAAATGAACCTTGTAAAAGGTAACGCTCATATTCACTTGATTTTTTTCTAGCCAAAGAACATTTTTATTGGTACAGTGGCAATAATGACCACGAAATGAGATTTTTGAATTATCCTCTTATTAATTTATTACATAATTTATTTTATGGTAAATGAAAAAAAAGACAACCTGATGTAGGAAAACATTCGTGTCAGGAATCAAAAGAGCTGCAGATTTGTGTAAGCCATTGATTCCTTCGGAAGACGATGATAATAAGACAGGCGTTCGGTGGAAGTTGTGATCATTATTATTGGCAACCAGAATGTTACACGGACTGCAAAACTCCACCCCACATGGTATGTCTTCGCGCAAATAATGTTCACGCACTATTTTTAAAATATTGTTTCTTTTCGACTTTTTAATGAATATTTTTTGTCTTAACATTTTAATAAAAAAATTTATTAAATAAAAGGATTAACTATTTATGAATAGCACACACGATCGGCAAACAATTACTTTTATTATCGTTATTTGTTTAGAGCAAAGAAATTAAAACTTGTATTTTTATTAAAAACTTGAAAACAAGTTAATTATAAATTTTTTTATTAAATTTTTAATAAATGCATATAATTTTTATATTTAAACATGTTTTTAATATAAAAAAAATGTTTTTACTAAATTAGTTTTAATTGTTTTGGTGTAAACATGTTGCCATAACAACATATCAAAAGTGAATTTTGTTTGATTCAATCATGTTTTTCTTGGTGATCGTCTCCTATCTTTATCTAATAACAGATTTTTTTAATTTGTTCAGTTGTCAGAACGCAACCCAGCCTACAATCAATAGTTTAAATTCAAATGAAACTTTTCTTAAGTAAGTTTCTAGATTTCAACTATACTTCTTAATTAATTAAGTCCTGGGTTGTTATTTTGTTAGATTAGAGGTATGAGGTATTGTATTAGGTATTGTTTTAGTTTAGAGTAGTTAGTTAGACTAGCATTAGCCTTTAATTTTATTAGTTTGTATGTATCGCTGATGCTTTTTCTTTACCATTGGCAATATTCCAATACTTTTTATATTATTTGTGCAAGGATCACTGCAAAAACATTTGATAGCAAGTGATAGTTAATACTAAATAATGAAGTTTTATCTTTTCAATATAAATATATGAGTTTTCAAAATGAAATATGATTTTACTATTGCCCTACTATAAAGTTGGAAAAAAATTCTTGACCATTACTTCTTTGCTGAAGATAGTCTTATTCCAATTTCATTATAACATGATGTGCTTTATTAAACAATTGAAACTGAATTGATTCAAATAAAATTGTGATTAAATTAATTGCAGAAACTACAGACTGTTGGTTTGCACAGGTGCAATATTTAAATGGAATTTGAAGTTGCCTTTGGATGGTTATGTGGGAGATGATGGAAAATTTTGTGTCAGACTTTTGACTGGTTTGTATGTTTATTTATATCACCCAGTGTCTAATATGCTGCAAATCATCCATTCCCACGTTTCATAAATGGACAGAAATGTTTTAATTTCATTTTTTGTCACTGTGCCCCTTCCATTTTCCAAATAATTGTTAAAAAATTTTATTTCACAATCTCTTCTTTAAACCACAAAAACTTTTTTAGATTGGATGACTTTAAATTATTTTATTATTTCAACTGACCTGCAAAGATTATAAAGAATGATTTTTGCAGAACAGAGTTTTAAAGTTTTCTGATTTCATTTACTTCTATTATATTCTTTATTTTTAAAATTGTTGTTAAAGTTGTATTTTAAATGCAGATGTGAATGAGAGCTCCGTGAAAAGTGTTGAGGATGTGATTGACCTGGTTAATCAAACTTCATCAAAAAACGAATTGGACGACGTTATAACTATCAACAAGCAATATAGAGTATTCATATTTATTGACATTATTGTTCAAATCTACGAACTTGAGTATAGAAATTTCTTTTAAAAGATAAGTTGCTTCATTTTTTTCTACTGTTATTGTACAGAGTGGTGATCCAATGTTCCTGCTGAATAGAGATGCGAACCTTCCTGACTTGTTCACCCTGCCTCATCTGACGTCAACATGTCTCCCTTCTTCTGCAGGTCTCTTCTTTGGTCATCATAAACAAAAACATTCAAGCAACTTTTATTTTTCATGAAACTTGGTTTCGGCTCATTTATTTCAATTTTAAACATCGTGCACAAGCATTGCACCGATAGTATAAACAAATTCGTTAAATTCAATCAAACACGCGAACGAGATGTGTTGGTTGGGTCGTAAACGTCTTATCACATGTTGATTCAATAGATTTCATTAAATCTACACAATTATCGTGGATTTTTTGATGATAACATATTTATTATCTAGAATTTCATGACAAATTTTTAATTTGTTAGTCTGACGCGTTTTAACTCTTTTGAGGGGCCGGAGTCGAAGTCGGTTTTTTATTCAACTCCATCTCCGGAAGGTGATATTAATTTAAAGAATTTTTACTTTTTTCTAAAAAAATGTGTAAGATCCTGTTTTTTAGAAAATAAATATGTGTAGCAATATGCAATCATCTTTAATACTGAAAATAATTGCTGGTAAAACAATTACATTTACTGGTTTTAAGTATTTTTACTTTGTAGTGCTAATAAGGTAAGGTTATGACGGAGTCGTGGGTAGGAGTCGAAAATTTTTACCCAAAATCGGAATTTTTTGATGGGTCGGAGTCAGATATTTTTTATACGATTTCGACACTGGTTTTTACGTTTTAGTTTAAAGAGTGCACAAAGCAAACGAAACAAACAGTTATCAAGCAATTTAAAAATCGCAAACAAACAAGCATTATAAATAAGCATAATAAATCTGTCACAGCGATGGATGGTTGGTTAATATTATTATCGACGTACCATCGTGCACCTCCAGTTTACCTGCACGACGTCAACAACACCTGCCTCCACCCAAGTGACCTCCTCAACCAACAGAACTTTCGAGCGTGCATTTTTCATGGAAATTCGATGATGGTGCCCTCCTATTACGATAATCTAATTTTTATCGAGGTTGTTTTTATTCACTGTTCTGTACTCGTTTTGCTTTTCTCTATTAATTTTATCTTTTTGTATTTAATCACGAATTAAGTATATTTGTTTTAACTTTTTAATAATTACACGATGTAATTGTTTATTCTGATTAATTTTTTATTCAATCTCCTGTAACGTGCTTAAGTTCTGAAAATTTTCGTTCGAATAGCATATGTACATTAGGGGGTTGATTTTTCAACTTTTTTTTTAAAAATCAATGGGGTATATTTTAAAAGCTGACATTTCTATAGCTAATTATAAAAATGTACAACTTAAGACATTGTACATTGCCAGTTTGTTACAACATACCGTAAACACAAATTTATTGAAAATTTTTAACCAAATAAAATTTTGAACAGGGTAACATACAATGGAGCAGGAACGGTTAGCGTTTTCATTCAACAGACAATACAACACACCTACACACATTCACACACCTACACACGCCTACACACATCCACACACCTTCACACGTCTACACACATCCACACACCTATACATATTCACACGTATACAAACCTCCACAAACCTTAATATTCTTATACACATTCCCACTCACCATCGAATTCCCACACATCCATATATTATTTAATTTATTTATTTATTTGTTTTTACGCATTCACATAAACCCACACATTTCCACACACCTCATACACTACACATTCTGATACACCCACACATTCGTAAATACCCACACACACACACATACACACACACACACACACACACACACACACACACACACACACACATTCCAAAACAACCGCATATTCAAACACACCTCCACTTTTCAAAGAGTTTTCATTATTCAATTATTCGTCCAAATCATGACTGACCGACACACCCAATGGTAAAGCTTTGTTTGATCCAGTGACATGAAAATTTTTATTTTGAAAATGGTAAAAAATGCTGATGATGTTTGTGTTTATAAACAAACAAATAAAGTTGAATAGTAATGTAGGCAGTGTTTATATAAGCACTTTGCTTATAAAATGCAATTGCAGGATAGGATTGCAGAAATTCGCGTTTATTCATTGTTCAAATGTGTGACGGTGCATGTCACATCATATTTTATTAAATGTTCACTGACTGACTATTGATTTGTTTCAAACATTTTGCTTTTCGATGTAAAAATATTTTAAATAATTAATTGTTATTAAAATTATTTTTAGCTACAACAATTTTTATGGTCACACTTAGTTTAAAATGCTTCATAAACGTTTACAACTGCTACAAGTTTTATAAGGAATGAAGTTTAAAAATGAAATAACTTTTTATTTCAGATACATGAAATTCATCTCAGCTATGTATGAATTGATGTTTGAACTTGTTTAAAATATTGTCACGTTGTTTTTCAGCCAGTGCTACCAGTCTAGGTGCCCATACAAAATTTAAAGCACGATGCAATTCTACCAAAATTCGACCAAACAGCAAAAATTTAAATGCAGGTTGGTCATCTGTTTCCATTTCATTGTTATGAAAACGTTACATCCTATCTTAACAACGTTATACCCAGCTTTGTGTTGTTGTTGCTCAAATCATTTAAATGCAAGTTCCAATGAAAAGGATTAGAAGAGCAAACGCAGATTTAGCATAAGAGTGTTTAACACGATTTAAGAAAAAGTGAGAACTAGAAGACGATTGTAAACCGGAGAGTTAAGGTTCAATTAATATATATCTGATAAGTAATTAGGAATTAATTTAGATTGAGACTTGTACATTAATGGGCAAATTTTAGAAATTATCCTATATTTTAAAGGTAGCCAGAGCAAGAGAACAAGATTTGGAGATATATGAGGAAAGATTGGGGCACAAGCAACCAGACGAACAGCAGAGTTGGAAGCTTCACTTAAAGGGAAGAGTGTAGAATCAGGAAGACCATAGTAGAGCGAGTTACAATAATCAAACCTAGATAAAACGAATAAAGAAACAAGTACCAAAAGAGTAAGATCGTGAAAAACTGACAGAAGTTTTTATTTAATGTAGATGAAAGTAAGAACTTTTAGCAACACAATTGATCTGAGGAGAATGAGCCAGATTCAAGGAGGCAGTTTGCTTGTTATTGATTGAGTCCACTTGCTCAACACAATTTTCATTTTGTTTTTTACATTTTATTCATTGTTTTTCTATAATTTAAAACCTATTGTTATTCTTTTTTTAATCACAATTTTTAATTAGGAGGAACTTCGCTGAATGCATCAACATGCAATGTATCCCCTGTATATGTTAACGGTACTTGTGTCAACGTTGTCAAGAAAGTTAGTACATCAATTATTATTATTATTATTATTAGATGATTTATATAGCACTTATTAAAAGGTTTTCATAGGCGCTTTCCAAGTATTTCGAACCTAATGCTGAAAAATGAATGTCTTCAACTGCCTTTTGAAATGATAAAAATTGCCGTTAAAAATATTTCCTGATGTTTTTAATTCCTGAGCCATCTGTTTTTAATGACTCCAGCAAGCTGTTCCATACCATCGTTCCAGAGACTGCAAAATCTCTTTTTCCCGTCTGCAAACGAAAAACAGGCACAATCATCAAATTGTCATCGTCAGATCTCAAAATGGCTCCAATACGTAACGTTGATTTTTTTTCTGAAACTTGCATGTCAAATATTCTGGTATAAACCTATTTAAGGCCTTGTACACTACCATACTGATTTTATAAATTATCCTTTTGTCGACATTAAGTCCATATAGGTTTCTCAAAATTAGAGTGACATAGTCAAATTTAGCAACGCCTGCAACAATTTTAGCAGCTCTGTTCTGCACCGATTGAAGCATCGCAACCGATCTGTCAGGTAAACCATAAAACAGGCAAAAGGGAGATAAAATGGTTGCATTCACACATGAATTTGTCCTAAAGAAGAGAAAGAATAATAACAATAAATTTAAAATAAATATGGAACTAAAAGAGTTGATCAAACAAAAACATTTGATCTGAAGATCTATATACAGATATGGTGAGGATAAATTAGAAATGTATCGGGCAATCAGAGAAAAAATAAAAAAATCTACAAGGGAGTTGAAACGACAATGTCAAGATAGAATTGCTAAAGAATATAAAAATAACCCAACGTTGTTTTGGAATCATGTGAAAAAAGTAACCAGACATGATGAATTCGTTATCCGTTTTCAGAAGTGGGGATGGGGATGATAATTACTGATGTTAAAGAAAAGGTTGAAAGATTTGCTAAATTTTTCTCTTCAGTCTATGACGATGATGCACTTTTTGATCAGGATGACTGTACAAGATTTAAAAATTGTGTTATGGGAGACTTGTTGATAAATCAAGATATGGTATCAGCAAAACTTGGTAAATTGATTACTAGTAAATCTGCTGGACCAGATGAAATACATCCCAAAGTTTTATTGGAAATGCGAGGTTCAATTGATAATTATCTATGCAGGTTATTTCAACGATTAGACGAAGGTGTGGTATTTGATGATTGGAGGCTAAGCCATGTTGTGCCGTTACATGAAAAGGGAAGAAAGGATTTAACCAAAAATTATCGCCCGGTGGCACTCACATCAATTTGTTGCAAGATCATGGAAGCTTTGATAAAGGACCACATCATGAAATTTTTTTTGAATAACGATCTCTTTTCAGAAGATCAGTTTGGATTTATTCCTGGTCGTTCCGCAGTTTTGCAACTTTTGAAATTTGTGGACAATGTAACTGAAGGAGTGGATCATGGTCATGAGGACAATGTAATCTATATGGATTTGGAGAAAGCGTTTGACAAAGTTTTTTATAGTCGTTTACTATTTCAGTTAAAAAAATATAGAGTGAATATAAAAATAGTAAAATGGATCGAAAACTTTCTCAGCAACAGAACTTTTAGGGTAAGATTGGATGATGTTTTATCGGAGCCAAGAACAGTTCGAAGTGGGGTCCCTCAAGGTGGTGTATTGAGCTCTTTGATATTTCTCATCTACATAAACGACAGTTCATCTGTTTGCGACAACATTATGCGTTTTGCAGATAATTCAAAAATCTATCGAGTAATAAAGAGTGAAGAGAATATAAATAGTTTTCGGCGTGACATTGGAAAATTAAATGATTGGTTTAATAAATGAAGATTAAAACTAAATTCAGATAAATATCAATTGTTGAAATATGCTCCAATAAATCGCGTCTTCCATATACTATTTTGGATAGTAGTGGATCACAAGTTCATCTGCCTATAGTGGAGGAGGTATCAGATCTCGGAGTCATAGTGGATGACAAATTAAATTTCATTAGCCATGTTTTGAAGATAGTTCACAAGGCGAACTCCATGTTAGGTATAATTTCCAGAAATTTCAAGTATCTTTCAGATGAGGCATTTGTAACTTTGTACAAGTCGTTGATGAGATCGAACTTGGAATATGGTGTCTAGGCATAGAATCCATACCGAGTCGGCTTAATTGATGAATTAGAAAAGGTACAGAGAAGAGCAACTCAAGTAATAAAATCTTGCAGAAACCTTTCATATGAAGACCGGCTGAGGAAACTGGAGCTGCCATCTCTAGTTTACAGACGTAGGAGAATTGACCTCATTTTATTATTCAGAATAATTCATGGTCTGATCCCTGCTGCTGTAGTCCCTACGTTTGTTCTCACACGAAGACCGCACAAGAAGACACAACTTTAAACTAACTACAAGTGCTAGCCATAAAGACTGCCTTAAATTTTTTTGCAAATAGAGTGGTTGGTGAAAGGAACAAGCTGCATTCGATCATTGCAAATGCCACCTCTCTGTCTGGATTCAAATCAGCAGTTGATGTATTTTATGGTGATTCCAAGTTTATTTATCGACCTAATTATTAATGAATTTTGTTGTTTTTATATTGGTCCATTTGTATTGACATAATTTTTATTTGTCTTGTTAATTAATGGGCACCTAATATATATATATATATATATATATATATATATATATATATATATATATATATATATATATATATACATATATAGTATAAATAATTTTGATTTATAGATTGATCGACACATCATTTTGCTTGTTATGGTTTTGGTTTTTGAGGTCATATTTTTGGCGATTTAATTTTAACTGAGTCCGATTAAATCGTTTTGTTAATTTCAAGTAGAAACACTTTTGATTTAACTTTAGGTATTTTTGTATTGGATTTTTGATTTTTCTGTTTTGTTTGGCAATGGGCTATAGTCCGTGCTATTTTACCTAATAATGATAATAATAAATAAAATAAATAAATTCTCAGTTTGGTACATTTCTACTACTTTGCAGGTTGTCTATTTGGTGCGATACAACTCGTACGGTATTGAATTGGTGCACATCAACGTAACTCTGGATGATATCGACAACCAAACAACCTTTCCCTTTTCTCAAAATCACGTGCTTCTCTTCAGAAAGGTTTTCTTTAATAATTGTATATTTCTTCAAATATATATATATATATATATATGTGTGTGTGTGTGTGTGTGTGTGTGTGTGTGTGCGTGCGTGTGTGTGTGTGTGTGTGTGTATTAGGGATGCACCAAAGTTCGGCCCCAGCTCCGGCCAAAATCCGGCCGAATCCGGCCCCGGCCGGATTTAAGCGTCTATCAACAACGATGTAATAATCATGATGATGATTGTGGTAACTATATTAACAGGAAAATGAAAGTCTGACGTCTCTTGTCAGGAGCGGCAATCCTGGTTACGATGACGACTCCCTAGTCATTCTGTCAGCTGGATCTAACGACATGTAATCCTGTTATGTCGTTTTCGTTATTATTACTGTTATTATTATTATTATTATTATTATTGCTACTGCTACTACTACTACTATTACTACTACTACTACTACTACTGCTACTTCTACTATTACTACTACTATTATTATCATTGTTACTATTATTATTACTGATGGAGAATTTATAAAGCTCTTTTTTAGTTTTAAAAGGGCAAATTAGAGTGAAAGTAGAATTGTGTGGCAAATGATTTTGGTCATAATGCTAGTCCTAATAAGCATTTTATATTATATGCTTCACTAAAATGATATTAGTTACATTAATACATTACACGAGATGTTAACAACACGTTACTATGCTATGTTGTATCTTACTGTTAATTATGTTACATGTTGCATACTACCTATGGGCGTCTCTACCTACCTCCATGAATGTTGGAGGTGAAAAATTCACTTTCGGTTCAGTTTCATTTTAGAATTATTTAAACATGCAATAAAAAGCGTGAACACAACTCATTGACGTTACTAACGATGTTTTTTGATGACAACCAAAACTTCTCTCATTAGGTTATTAAATGTAAAGAAAAACGAACATAATTTTAAACAGAAAAAATAATATATATATATATATATATATATATATATATAACATTTGTCAAAATTTTAGAATAATAATTGATTGCACAACAGCTAAGACTTCCAAGAAAGACTTGATAATACAATTTGCAGTATTATTTCATCATAATAAATGTCTGAAGCAGATCTTTCGCTACTGCCATCATCACCAACGCATCATTTGCCTTGGTAGGTCGTAGGCGGTTTGTTATAATTCGGAGCTTACTCAAAAATATTTCTCCTAGTAGTTTAAACTGGAGGCAACGCGCCTCCCCCTTCTATAGACGCTTTTGTTACATATGTTACGTACGCCCCATGTTATTTTCTTTGTTTTGTTAACAACGATTTGCGTACGTGTTATTAATTATGATAATTACGATGTTAAACGTTTGATGCGTTGTTTTCTTTTACTTTAACGACCTGCTTTTATGTCACTGTTGTGTTGTTGTTGTTGTGGTTGTTGCTGTTGTTACTGTTGTTGTCTAATTTGTTAATACATTTGCATGTTTTGATATAAATTCGGTCTAATCACTTTAATTCATTATCCATAATTGATAACGATTCTTATAATGTTGATCACTGTCTTGTAATCATTCAGCTGTGGCGATGCTGTGATACCGCAACTCTTATCATCATCACCACCACCACTGCCATCCTCATCATCATCCTCTCCGTATGATGATGAAGTGAGTGAATGTTCCACGGACTCCCAAAGGTTGCCCATAAAATTCAGAGTGGGCATGCACAGTGGCTGCATATTTTCATACAAGTTCGTTATTATTTTCTTAAATTTATTTAATTAACAACGTAAACAATGTTAATTCTTTTTATGTACGTTTGTAGTTTGAGTAATGTCTCATGTCCAATTGTTGTCTCACGCCAAGTGGTTGAACATTTCTGTACATCAGGTTTAAGGCCGCTTGAAACGACGACTTGTTATTGAACACTTTATTAATTCTGTACACAGCTTATATCACCAACTTCATATTTTACTTACCCCAACAACATGACAAGCAACATACACAATTCTAGTTAAGATGCTGACTTTATAATTTGCATGAATGAACGTACAATCTTTCCTCAACTGACTCATCACAATCTATTTATATTTGCCAACATCCATTCATGCTCATAATCTATAGAAAGAAATTTCGAAACCTTTAAAATTTACGAGCCATTCGAAAACTCCTAACTATGAAATCACACTGAATATTAATAGAATACGTCGTGCAATAAACATCAGTCATTTTAATTGATATTACTTACTATACATTATTATAATGATAAATGTGTTACAAATTTTCATTTATATTTTCACAGGTTTGTGTAGAGTTTCTCTTTTTCCACAGGCAACACCAACACACGCACACACACGACACAAATATACACACAAACACGGCACAAACACCGCGCAGACGATAAAAACACGGCACAAACATATAAACACACGACACTAACACACACGAAACAAACACAAAAACGCACATTTGCGACACGAATACAACACACACATATGATACTAATATGATACACACATGATACGAATAGATGCACACACATCCGACGTAATATACAAGCATGGTATCCTGCTTAAATTTTTCACTCTGAATTTGGTGTTGGTGGACTTGTATGTTCTGGTTGGACTCGTATCAGCAGGGTAGGTCTCAATTTGTCAAGCTTTGCGACCACGCCTTGCCGGTTGCTGCAGTCGATTTCGGTGTGGTCTGATTCTGTTCACAGTCTACGTTTCCCCTATCAATAATCTTATCAAGCAGCATGGCGTATTTTTTTGTTAATATGTCGTAAAATCCCTTTCCAAACATCGAACCTTTGCACTAAACCCTCATAAATCTGGAGACCTGTTTATTTGTACCCAAGCAGCTCAATCAAAAATTTTCAAGCATCACCAATTTTAATTAATATTGCTGGCTTATCAGCCTTGTTGGGATAAATTTTGACAAACACCTCATTATTCACAGGCACGTCACCAGCGTTCTGAGAGCATGCAATTACTACTTACCTGTCATTTCGCGCATCAGGCATCTTATAACGACCGAGATTGCCTCGACACTGTTCTTTGTTTAATCTTATCTCGACTTGACTCTTGCAACTCGCTCCTTCATAACGCTTTCAAGTCTTTGACTAAAAAATTGCAGTCGATTCAAGATAGGTCTACCCTACTGGTTCTTGGCAGGAAGAAGATTAATTTTTTGCGCCTTCAGACTGTTAAATTTCTTGTTACGTAGATCGTTTAATTAATTGATATAATATTGAAAGACATTAAAAGAAGAGAAATAAACCAAGCAACGTTCTCGACTTGTTTATTATCCACCGGATCAACAGAAAAGGAAAAAGTGAAGTTACATACAAAGCAAAGAACATTTGGTCCAAAGAAAAATAAATGTATATTATAAATCATAATGTTTTAATATAAAACTTAAAACTTAACACAAACTCATCGGAGCTCCTCAGAACATTGCACTGATTTCCAGTACAGCAGCAAATTTCTAACATAATCACTATCACTACGTTCAAGGTCTTAAGGTCACGGTCCCCCATTTATCTTTTCAATGTAATATCACGCCATAAACATGATAAAACTTAGGTCCTTCATCTTCCTTCTTTTCAAACATTCAAATAGCAAAGTCACATTTTGCGGGTCGCTGTTTCCGTCATGCAGCTCCGCGTTTGTGGAACGGTCTGCCAGCGGAGCTTAGAAGTAGCACGTCACTGTCGGCTTTTAAGAGAATGCTGAAAAAACATTTGATCGCGGATGCGGGCTCCGGGCGCCTCTGAAGCATCGTGCAAATTTCCGTATTAATATTATTATTATTACACAACAAAAACACGACACGTACAGTTTGACAGAAGGCAGTCCTGAATTGTGTGAAGCAATGCGTGTGAACATCACCGACTTGTTGATTGGCTCCTCTCCAGCAAGGTACGTCAGTTCCGTCGGCAACGCTACAAAATCATTTTGCAATGCTTCCCACTGGGTCCCAGTCATTTACGATGATCTTCCTCCGAAACAAAATGTACGCAAAACATGGAGCAAGTTTTTTTGGGGGACCATCTACGGAGATTTAATATTTAAAATTTATTCCGTTTATTTTTTGTAGAAATTTAAAAAAATGCTTCTGTATGAGCGTGGTGTTTCACGTGTCATTAAAATCAACAGTGCACGATAAATGATAAATTCACTCAATGAAATATATTTGTTGATAGAAAACAGGATCGGTGTGCGAGAACATGATATCAGGACTTCAAGTCTCGATCATCTATGCTAATGTTGGAACCACCTGGCACCATTTCAACTACATTGTCGGAATGAGTGTCAAATATGTTCTGGCAAATATCTCTGCTAATAATGTCAAGGTCTGTGACGTCAGTTTTGTTTCAATGGTAATTTATTTTATAAAAACTAATTTTACAAAAATTGTTGAATGTGGTGATGGTTTAATTTTCAATTTCTCATAAGCTAGACAAATCGCTCGTCATATTTTTCAGGCTTCGTCGAGTTAACTCAAATTTCAGTTTCACGTGCGTACTGGCTTTGTCCGACCGACTGCCATTTGTGCAAAAATCAGGCTACAAGCTCCTTGCTTAGCGTTACGTACAGGTGCCTATACACATCGTGCGACTTCCGTATGGACGCTTTTTAACACAAACATTCATTAGAAATTGAGGAAGGATTATTCGCTAGCGGCTCAGTGTTTGTCAACGTTGAACAAATTATTTACTTTATTGAATCCAATTCAAACTTATCGATACATTCCTATTTTATTAGATGATAAAACAATTAATGAGTTAAAAATAAAAATGTATGTCTTTTAAATTTTAATCCTGCAGTGTCTCGGATCTTACTGCAGACGACAGGATCACACCACCTTTCCTCTAACGTCCACTGTGAATTTTTTCAAGTTGTAAATAAATATTTTGCTAATAAATTATCGTCTGCTTTGTTTTATTAGTTTTTTGATTCGAAGCATGTTAGAAATATGCTACCATTTTAAAAAAGTTTCGGCGAAACAAAATGTCCAGTTTCTAAATTTGTATATAACAATTACTTAAATTAAGAACAATGTAATTTAACGTGCAATTTAATTTTAAAAAAATAAAATTTAATAATTCAATTTAATATTCAATTTAATTTAATCAGACACTTAGATTAATAAACAATAATCATATACCTTTGTTTAATGTTTAATCTTTTCATCTATTATGCAAATTAATAAAAATATGGTAGTTTTCCCTTTTCAATAATAAAATTTTGTATGCAGTTCAACGATGAATGTGTAGGGATCAAACATTCATTTATTAACTATATCACATATAAATTATTATTAAAGATTATTGCAATTTCAATGTTACTTAATCTATGTTAATTTTTATGTCTTTGCTTCTCTCTCGATTTCTACCCTTTTTCCTGATAGCTTGTAAACGAAACGGTTCGAGATTCACGTGGGAATAAAGATAATATTATATTACGCCTGAATTGTGTTTGTTTTATTTATTTTAACTCACAACAAGGTGTCTTGTTAGTAGCAGAAGTTCGTACCAACAAATGCAAATAAAGAGCAACACGTAATAATACAGAAAACACTATCAACAGTATTAAACGAAAAAAGAATTATGAAAATAGAGAAACTTAGAAAACCCAAAAACCCACCACTAGCGATGCATTAATTTATGCAGCAGTTCGAACGAGAAACATGTCTTAACATAATTGACTGCCGCACCATGCTGATCACATGTAAATGCACAAAACTATATATCTATATATGCTGCCTTTAATTAATCGTAGATGTTGTGAAAATTCTTCTGAATCATCGTCGTTGGAGAGAATCATCAGCAGAGTACGACACACCGCACAACACAGAACTATAAAAAAGTACATCTCATTTTTTAAGCGGACAATAACACATTTTGTTTTCAATATAATAATATTTAGTATTTTATTACATGGATCTACTGAAAAATTAAAAAATAGACTGTTTCGTTTGAATGTCTTCTTTACCGGTGTGCTAATTTCAAAAATTAAATTAGTTATGTTTATGAAAAAACTTTTTGTTTGGAAAACAATACCACAGTGAACAACGCTACATTAATCAATCAATGCGCCAGATGAAAAACACTGAAAGAACAGTTCATTAGAAAAACAGTGCACCAAGTGAATAAGGAACCATATGAAAAATGGCTGTAGAATTAGTAATGCATCAGATGAACTTGTAGTTCATAAGTAGTTTTACATTCGCCTGAACATCATACAAATTGTAGTCTTTTTTTATCGAACGAAAAAAGTCCTATATTATACCAGGTTCACCATGGAATACAAGACTTGTGTCCATCAAATATTAAATTTTAATAGTTTTATCAAAATTTTTCGTAACGACTTTAGAAAACTTCTTTTGTTTTTGTTGTATTGTTTCGAAAATTTGTATTGTTGTTGTATTCATGGATATATATATTTTTATCCATGGTTGTATTATATAGAAAACATGAAAGTATTTTTATTTTGTTTCAGGTGTTATTGAAATTCAAAATGTAGCTTATTAATTAAATCTGTAAAAAAACTTTTACACAAATACACAAATAATATCTTTAAATACCTCAAAATTTTGTGATTATAATTTATGATCAGACAGTTGTTAACAAATAATACACAAAAATTCTTTTCTGAAGTTTCTCTTCTTCTCACTTTTCTTCTCCTTATCTCACTCCTTCCTGGAATTGAAACCAAACCGCGTTCAGTCACATGATTCCAATGTTTTCAATGGCTAACGATCAACAAACTGATGAGTGGCCCGGAAGGTGATGATTCAGGCAATGAATAATAACAATAAAATTGTAAAAAAAAGCTTTTGGTTTGTTATTTATAAAATTATTGAAAAACATCACTGCATTTTTAGCCGAAAGTGTATGAACAACAGTCTCAACCCTTAATTCATAATTTCTCTTCTATTATCACGTGGTGTAACTTTATGTATGTTAAACTAAGTTTGAATTGATACGCTTTAATAAATCTAAACACTTTATTAGTATTTTTACCATTATTTTACCTGATTCTAAAACTCTTAATGTTTCTCAAAAATTACTTAGTTTAGGCTTTGTTTCTGAATTCTAGCACGTCTCTTTCTTCTCAGATTAATAGTGTTTCTAAAAGTTCATACACTTCACTCTTCTCCTATTTGTTTCTTCAATCCAGGATTGATTATTGTAACTTGCTCTACTCTGGTCTTCCTGATTCTACACTCTATTTTTTAAATAAAGCTTTTAAATCGGGTGCTCGTTTGCCCTTATCTTTTCTCATATATCTGCTAATCTTATTCTTTTGCATTGGTTACCTATAAAATATAAAATAATTTATAAGATCTGCTAATTAATTAAGTCTCAATAAAAATTATTTCTTAAGTATTTAATAGATATATTATTAAACCTAAATGCTCCGATTTACAATCGTTTTCTTAAACTCACTTTTTCTTAACTCGTGTTAACTCTTAACTTTTATGCTAAATCCGAGTTTGCTTTTTCTGGCCCTTTTCTCTGGAAATTTCTACCTACTTTTCTAACTTTTTCTCCATCACTTGAAAAATTTAGAGCGGATTTCAAGACCCATCTGTTTGTAAAATTGACTAGGGAGCGCTGTTGTACATCCTGGATATATTTCGATTTTTTACTCATCTTCAGCATTTGTTCCAGTTAATATAGGAAATTTGTATAACCCAGGCCTTAGGTCCTGTGATTAGCATTTATTGTTATTAGTAACTGTGCTAATTTTACTGTTTTCTTTATTAATTAATATGGTTTCTTTGTTTGGGCTAATTACTTTGGTGTTATGTTTTATTGCTTCGGTGTTATGTTATATTATGGTAATTTTATTGGTATTGTTTATTTGCTCTTTGATAGCGCTTTGGTCAATGTTACTTTCATCAGTGTCTTTATCTGTACTAACTAATGACGACAAGAATTTTGGTTAGAAATATTGAGAAATGTAATGAAAACTATCCAACGCTAAAAATTCGGTATATTTCATAAATTACTGCATATATATATATATATACATATATATATATATATATATGTATATATATATGTATATATGTATATATGTCGACTTTATATATATATATATGTATAATATTATTTACATATATATTTAATGAAATGGAGAAAATGGAGTATGGGTCCCAGGGGCTGCATTGCATTGGTTAGCTGTGCAGTTATAAATCTCGGGAAATGCCCTTTTGACACAGGCTTTGTTCGTAAAGTCCAGTTACTGGTGTCCTCGTCGCTCTTCAACCTAACAGCAGAAGAGGCCAAAACGGGGTTTTTGGCGCTTAAACCAGATGACCCGGGTTAACTCTGATTTCAAAACTCGGAGAAGGCACACTCCGATAACAAAATCTGGGTGGAAGGAGCTTTGATCGCAAACCTGCGTTGAGACCACGCGTCAAAACGGCATTCATCATCTAGAATCAAATGGTAGGCCTCTGCAGTTGCAGTTTTTTCTAGTTTTTTTGGAGACTGTCCATGCCACTGGGTTTAGATGGTTGCAACAAAGTTTTGTGAACCGAAGGCTTTCGCGACTTTTTTTCACGTTAAAATTCTCCTGCGTCTGTTTTGCGCACTATTACCGGTGACAGTAGACCAGACCTCTTAAAGACCTGCGCCGATGGTTACACAGGTGTCGGAGGTAGATTCAGGATGGAATTAGATGCCTCTAATCTGTGTTGCACGCAGGCAGTTCTGGAGTGTTGGTCGTTGAGACTTAGAACCGGGAATGACAAATCTCTTTGGCGGCTTCCAGGATGACTGAGCAGCCCTATTTATGACTCACACTGCTCACCTTAAACAAGGAGGGGCTTAAAAAAGGTGGCCTAAAATTGCTCGTTCCCGACCTTTTCCCAAATGGGTAACCGCGCTCATTGGGCATCTTCCTTAGTGGTAAAAAACAAATATTGACTTGTGAACCTATTCAATTTGCGACCTGAAACGTACGAACGCTTTTGGACCGAACTATTACGAAACGACCTGCGCAGCGCACCGTACTTATTACTTCGAGCTAGGCAGATATCAAATCAACATTGTTGCACTGTCTGAAACCCGTCTGCCGGACGAAGGATCTCTGGTTGAAGTGAAGGTAGGATACACATTCTTTTGGAGGGTTTTATCAGGCAACGATGCGCGGATTCATGGTGTTGGTTTTGCTGTCCGTACAAACTTACTCAAAAACATTACTGAGACTTAAGTTACCAAAAGACTTATGTTCATGCGCATTCCGCTTGCAAAAAATCGTCACATGACTATCATAAGTGCTTATGCCCCAACTCTTAACGCAGAAGAATTGGTAAAAGATATGTTTTACGATTGCCTTCGTACCACCCTTCAGAGAATACATAAAGATGACAAAATTGTAGTTTTTGGTGATTTCAACGCAGTGGTTGAAGCGCAAACAGTAACAGATTCAGACTCCTCAATCTTTGTGTGGAATTCGAATTAGTCATCACTAACACCCTTTTCCAGCAGCGTAATCAAAAAAAACTATCTGGATGCATCCACAGTCCAAGCATCCAAGCACTGGCCTCTTTTGAACTATATCATAGCCAGACAACGCGATGTTGCCGACGTCAATCATACACGAGTTATGAGAGGCGCAGAGTATTAGACTGATCATCGTCTTGTATCCAAATTTGCAATTAAACTTACTCCACCAACTCGAAGACAGGGATCTGGTAAAAAGCCGAACATTAGAACTTGCCAAAATCTGATAATGCAAGAAAAACTTCAGGAAGAGTTTTCTAAACGTACACAACAAACTGAGCTGTCCAGTGTTTTTGGAAAGCTCAGCAATCTACTGATGTACCTTCAGTGACCGATGAATGGTCATTAATGTTTAAAATTCAACGAAATTTTTACTTTCTTACGAATTGAGAATTATCCAACATTCGTTCCACGTGAATCAACATCTGAAAAGGTTATAACTGTAGTCAACCAATTAAAGTCAAAAAATAGTTTTGATGGTAATTTCTTGTCAACCAAGATTTTGAGAAGCACTGTTTGTCAGATAGCTGGTCACATCTCTTTTTTGTTTAATGAGTCTGTTAAAACGGGTATATTTCCGTCTGTTTTAAAAATAGCCAAGGTTTTATCAATTTTCAAAAGTGGCGACCCGGCTATGTTTGGTAACTACCGACCAATTTCAATATTACCGGTATTTTCTAAAATATTTGAAAAATTAATGTTCAATAGAATGTGGAGTTTTTTAATTGAACATAATGTGATTAATAAACACCAATACGGTTTTGTTCCGAAGTCCTCTACTGAGAAAGCCATTGCAGAGTTGCACTTGTCTCTTTTGGAAAACATTGATAAAGAAAATTTCAGCATAGGTGTTTTTTTCGACCTGAAAAAGGCTTTTGATGTGATTGACCATGAAATTCTGCTTTGAAAATTGTTAAATATGGGTTTCGTAAAATTGTTCTTGATTGGTTGAGATCTTATTTAACTGATCGTAGTCAGTATGTTTCTATTGACAATGTTGTGTCATCCCCTTTAAGTGTCCCTCAGGGTTTCATATTGGGACCTTTGTTGTTTATAATATTTGTGAACGTTATCTTTTCTGTATCTGATAGATGCACTGTGATGTTATTTGCTGACGATACCAGTATTTTTTGTCAGGTAAGAGCCTGCTTGACTTATTCACGGAGATGAATAGCCAGCTTAGTGTGATTTATGATTGGTTTTTGTCCAATCGGCTGACTGTGAACATATCCAAGTCTTGTTATGTCATCTTTGGTCCCTCGATAAAAACGAACAAAGTGCCCCTGAGTGGCTTGGAGCAGATTATCTAGGGCATATCTCTTCCACTGGTTCATTCGGTAAAATTTTTGGGAATTGTTATACAAACTGAAATGGAATGTCCATAGGCTGTACCGTGCGGTTGGGATTCTGTTTAGAGTGAGAGACAGGTTGAATGTCAAGTCAATGATCTTACTTTATTATTCTTTTTTTTATCCACATTTGTTATATGGAAATGTGTTTTGGGGATCCGCCAGTAAATATTGGATCAATAAAGTTTTAGTGATGCAAAAATGTTTTATGCGAATAATTTTTTCTTTGAACTTTCGCGATCATATTGATGACGTGTTTCGTAACCATCAAATTCTTAGAATAGAACAATTACATAATATTATTCTGCTGGTATTTGTTTATAAAATACTTATTAATAAAGATTATGAGCAGTTAAATTTTTTTCATAGGGTTCGGACAACTACCAGGCAACGTGGTCAATTGTTAAAAAAATTTACAACTTCCACCTACCAACGTAGCTGGATAATAAGGGGTACAAAATTATAGAATGATTTGGCCATGGATAGTCAATCACATCTGCCTTTGAAGGGATTTAAGCAATGAGCAAAAGACGCTGTGATGACATATGGACGTGCTAATTGACTGTGTTTATGTATGACCTTCATTTTGTTTTGTGATTCAGTACTTTATTTTACTTCTTTTATGCAATGTATTTGTTTATCGACGTGGTTGTTAAATGTATTTAATTTTGTGAATGTATTATTATTAGTCTATTATTGTAATTTTTTGTTTGATTTTAGTCATGGTGGTCTTCACAAGTACTTTTGTTACTTTTTTGATCTCCTGACTTTTTTTTTGTCAAATAAATTTGGAAAAAAAATCAGCTCCTTCATACTGTCAACAGCTACAAAGATTCTAGGGTTTTTCGCAAGAAAGCATCAGGACTGGTTTGATGAGAATCGACCAGGCATTCTTAATCTTTTGCAAACTAAAAACAAAGTCCATAAAAATAGGCTCAGCAATACAGACTTACAAAGGTTTGGCAAGTGTTGCACTGCCTGGAAAACGATTGGTGGACGAAAAAAGCTAGGAAACTACAGAGATTAGCAAATACAAATAATACGCAAAGATTTTTTTATTCTCTCAAGTCTGTTTATGGACCAGCCCAGCACTCTCTTCATCCAATTAAGTCAAAAGATGGTCTGGCATTGATCAGAGACTTTGAGGGAATCGTGTCACGCTGGGCCGAGCACTTTAGTAATTTGTTGAACTGCGTCATTTATAGAAGTCCTTCCGAAACTCCCGGTTGTTGCTGAACTTGATAGCCCTCCTGCACTCGATGAGGTTTTGTCAGCCGTCAAGGAAATGAAAAATAACAAAACAGCAGAACTAGACGGCATTTCCACAGAAATATAAAAATAAGGTGGTTTTTGTCTAAGTCAGCGGCTGCATAATTTATTTTTCGTTTGTGGACCACTGGCATAGTATCACAGCAAGGAAAGGATGCAAACATCGTGACCATCTACAAAAAGAAGGGCGATAGACAATCGTGTGGTAACCATCGCTGGCAAGATTTTGGCTCCTGTCATGTTAAAACGATTTCAAAAACACATTGTTGATGTTGTCATTCCAGAAACGCAATGTGGAAAAGTGTCGTAAACAGAACCAGGATCTTTTTCTGGCCTTCATCGACCTGACGAAGGCTTTCGACACGGTCACAGAAACTTTTTGTGAATGATCTTGGGTAGATTTAGCTGCCCGCCAAAATTGCTGACGGTACTGCGTGAATTTCATACGTGTATGAGAGCTAAAGTCGTTGTTCGTGGTTAGGAATCTAAACCTTTGATGTTTTGGTGAAAGTAAAACAGAACTTCGTTCTGCCCCCTGTGATTTTTAATCTGTTTCTCACTGCCGCCGTTCTCATCTATCGCGATGGTTTTCTGACTAACGCAGGCATACCGTTTCGTTACCGACTCGACGGCAGCCATTTTAACATACAACGACTCAAGGCGAAAAGCAAAGTATCACACGATAGGATTTTTAAAAAATCCTTAAAAATCCATCCTTTTTGATTTTTAATTATGGATATATCCATTTAATAATTGACCTTGACTATAAATAAACGTTCAAAAATTTTTACGCATCGTTGTGAAACTTTGGTTTGGAAATTCCCATAGAAACCGAAATAAACAAAAATTTTAGTTGTGCGACAATGAAGCACGAAACGAAATATATAAGAATATGAAACGTGGAATATCTAACAATGCTTTCATATCTATATCAATCTATCTGTCTATATCTATATAAATATGGATATTGAAAATATTTACAATTATAAAAAAGGGAACGATTGGAAAGAATTAGTTATTTTCATATAAGTTTATTTTATTTATACTTTATACTTTTATAGTTTATAATAAATAATAGTTTATTTTATTTGAAAATATGTTTAATAGTTTATGTTTATATCTAATTTTACTTATTCATAATGTATATTAATTTTTTTATAAATATTTAATTTTAAATTTCAAGTTGTGAAGGTATAGAAATAATTTCACAACTTGAAATTTAAAATTAGAAATATCTTTTTAGGATTGAGACAAGACAAGGTTTGCTACTTTTATTTATTTGATCTTTGCTGTGATTGAAAAAATACTGATTAAATAATTGATTAAATTTAATCAGTAATGAGTAATGAAGTAAAATATAATAATTAATTTTTTAATAATTAATTTTCTGTAGTAAAAACCAAAACTCATAAATATTATTAGAAATAACGTAATATTTTATAATGCAATTTTATTAAATTTATTATATTATATTATAATTATTTATAGATAGTGATAATCTGCTTCAACATTGATTATATATGAATATGTGTACACACATCCACACACACACATATATATATATATATATATATATATATATATATATATAATTGGTTAAGTCTACTGAATTTGGTTGATTTTATCAAATAATGCATCAATTATGGTCTCCTACCAGCATATATATATATATTATATATATATATATTATATATATATATCATCGGTTGGTCGTAGAGATTTTAGTGGTTAGTTTTTGAGACAACTGAGTGACTAGATTTGGTTTCGCTTATTAACTCACGAGAAAGATGGAGCATGGAGGCGGCTGAGATAATGTTTCTGACATATTGTTTTATATTAATACTTGTCTTCTAACTTTTCCGCCTCTAACTGTACTATGCACACCACCGCCGCTTCATATGCGTATAGCGTATAACATTTTTTGAGTTTTAGAAAGATTGTGTTCGAGGCAGGTCATTGCGCATTGATAACAATTTGAGTCATGGCATTTTCACCGTCTGATCTAGTCGAAACAAAATTTTTTTTAAAACATCTCCGCGTTTTTATAAATTTTAGGCTTTCAGTTTCAACTATACAGTGTTATTTTTTTAACTGATGTTTTGGTTTTCGTTGAAATTTTTTGTATTTTAACGTAGATGCAAGCTAAATGCTAGTAATTAAATTTTACTTATTTAAATTTTTTAATCATCAGTTTTTATTACATTAAACTCATCTGAATTTATTCGTTTTAACATTGCTATTTTTTTATTATAACCATGGAAAAACTTTATCAACAGCTTACTTGGTATTGTTTGGGATGATGAAGAATGACAAGTGCATCACGGATCATCGATCAAAACCGGTTGGAATCGTGAAACCAACTATTTGCCACTACAAGGAAGCTGGTGTTCGACGTGATGTTCAGGCTGATATTAGGATTTTTAACAACTCAGTGCCACTTAGGGACCCAAACCTCATTTGTCAGTTTTGCCAGTCACCGTTAATAAATTTTCAAATATGTCCGACGGCAACACCATTTATAACAACATCGGCATCAGTGGTTAACCAAACAACAACACCAACTACACCAACAAGGTTAGTGACTGTGGTGCCCCAAACAGAAGAACAGTCATCAACGCCACAACATCGGTTGCATACGAATTTAAACAACGTGTACAAATCTAGCGACACGTTAGTATTAACTTCTCTCGAGGAAACTTCAATAAATTTTTCATTACCATTATGCGAACCTCTTTTGTCGGCTCTGAAATTTGATCAGAATTTTAGAAAGAATCTTCTACAGATGTTTGAACCTTTTTTACTTGTTCATTGCCTTCCAACCACTGAAAATGTAAAAGAACACCTGATATTTGATTTATCTAATCGGCGCGTTGATCTATGTGCAGTTATTTTTCTGGATTATGGAAAGGTTATTCAAATCTGTTACCCATACTATCATGAAAAGATGACTGCAGAAGAGTCTAAACAAGTTTTAAAAAGTAAAAACAGATATTCATTTATTTTGAGAAAAAGTTCTGATTCAAAAAATTTCATATACACACTTAGTCTGAAAACAAAAAATGGAGTTACTTCTGTACGAATTGTACGAATTATCGGCGCCAGCAAATATACTGATTGTAGTTCATTCACGCAATCGACTTTAAAACCATTACATTCCAGTAAATACTGCGTATCGAGCGGTTATTGGACTGACTGTATCCACTGTACCAGTCAATCTAAATCCAGATTAACTTCATTAGACAATAATTGTTGTTCATGCAGAAATGAAGTAATATTTTCCGGAGACTCCTTGCAACAAGTGAGACTGGATTGTGATGATGCCGGACTTGAACGCATGCCGGTCTTCAAGTCCGTTTGTCACTTGGTGAAGACATTTCAAACTACAAACGAAATGTGTGATCCAAAACCACATCAGCATTCACGCGTCACCAATCCCCGGTTTCATGCGGTTGAGACACGCAGCCACAACCTATTGCAGTCGTTGAACAGGGACGAAAACTTGAACGCGTTGACTGTTTCGGATGACGGCATAGAATGCCCTTCCAGTAAACGACATCCACGATACAAAGTGGTTTTGGAAAGTCATAACAAATCAAACATCGACCTGCATTTAAACAAACCAGTCATCGGACGAGTTATTTCTTTGCAATTGCTCTCATTTGGCATCTTTGTTACACGAGAAGATGCCATGCCAATCATTGAGTCCTTGTTTCGTATGCCAACCTGCCGATCATGAACGATACAGTTCAAATTTAAACCAATGACGCAAGTTCTTTCTATATCACATTGTTGAGAAAGTTGTATAAACAGAAATAGGTAAAATAAGATTGGTTGCATGTGAACTCGTATGAAAACTATTTTGATTTGATATTAACTTTAGATTATTACCCTTTTCTTCTGTCAGTTGCACAGGGTTATTGAGACGACTAGAATATGTACTGGTACTTGTTTTTTATATTTTTAAGCGAAATTATTATGATATGTTCAAAACTGACGGACTAAAAAATGAATAATTTTTGGTCTCTGGGATGATAAATATTCTGCAGATCCTCTTAATTTTCAAAAATTGCTTCTGCAGCACTTTCTCATATCATGTATGTTAAAGTTGTGTTAAAGTTTTTTTGTGTGACTTAGTATTTAATAGACCTTTATTGTGTTTGCTATATCCATAAGTTAATTTAATTCATATGTTTGGAATTATTAACCAGTATTAGTTGTAAAACGTAGAAGTTATCGAGTGAGAAACCCAATATTACCTCGTTCGCATTACTATCTCATCTCGCGTCATCAGAACATCCACATAAAATGCTGATGCATCAGCGAGACGTCATCAAAAGAACTGAAAATTGATTGCACAACCACTATGATTGGCTTCTACTCGACGTCACATTAACAACATTTTTCAGCTCAATACAAACTCAAAGTTACAACATAAATGTTAACCTTCATGTTAGGCAATTTGTTCATTGTGAACTGTTATTAATTTAATTCTATTTATTTCTTTTCATTAATAATTTAATTTTTTGGATTTAATTTTTTTTTCTAATGCAAACAAAAAATGTAAACCGTAGTTCTTTTTAAACGATTCCGATTTCGTCTGTACAATCTTTCATCACATCGTTAATTTTGTTGCAATGTTCAACTGGATCAGATAAATTGGAATAAGTTTTCGATGCAATGGAAATTAGAGGAGTTGTTGATTTTGTAAATTATAAAAATGAATAGTAATGATTAGTGAGAAACCATACAACTGCACATCATCTGCATATAAATGACAGCCAATACCAAATAACTCAACAACTATCACAACGTCAGCTGTATATAAAATGTAAAGTAGGAGTTCAAGAACCGATCCATGGGGCACACCACGATCCAGTTTCGTTCGTGGCAGTTTCTTGCTCTACGGTAACAATTTGAGTTCTGTTAGATAGATATGACTAAAACCACTTCAAAGCGGCATCAGTAAAACCGTATGATACTGAAATCCGCTTCAACAACGTTTTGTGGTGAACAGTATCAAAAATTGTACCTACATCAACTAGGGCGAGTAAGCCTACGTTACCTTTATCGATCGATTCACAGACATCTGAACAAACCTTCAACAGTGCAGTTTCGAATGATGAAAGCAAAACCCTGATTGTAGTTTCGGAAGAAGTGCATGTGTATTCAAATATTTAAGAAGCTGATCGGCAACAAATCGCTCAATGTTTTTTGAAATGAATGTGAGTGTTGGAAATTGGCCTGAAATTGCCTTTCATGTTTGATGATAATCCAGGTTTTTTAACAGAAGTAACACCACTGCCATCTTTTGTGATTGAGGCATTGTTGATGATTGAATGCATTTGCTGATCAAAACATAGAAAAATGGCAGCAGTGTATCCAACAATTTTTTGACAATGAACGTCGGTATTGGATCGAGGCTACAAGATTTGGTTAGTGACCACTGAATTTTATTTTTAATTTCGTTTAATGTAACTGAGTTAAAACAGTTGAAACGATGATTCACCATTTGAAAATCAGGAGCCATATTCTTATTAAATGTCACGTTTGATTTTTCAGTTAAATAACGTGGATAGCCATGGGCTGATATAGATGAATTTGCTATGAAGGGAGATTTATTTTTTAGGAGAGATGAAACAACACTTCACAACTTTTTTGGGTTTTTTTCGTTTGATTTTATCAAATTATGTTGAAAACGTCGTTCTTTTTCTATGAAAAACAAATGCTTCTCTTTATAGGCCAGCCTCAAACGTTCATAATTCTCAGCAATTTCGTAAATCACGTTTTTTCGCCAGACATTCGGAATTGAACCAGAGATTCTTTTTCGTTGGTAGTCTTTTCGACACTTAGAGGGGCATGTTGATCAAAGAGTCCGCAGAGAGTTGAGTCACAGAGGTTGAACAGGCCAACCACACCGTACCTCAAATACACATCTGAATCACATAGATTATTTGCAATAAGGTCATTGTTGAGTTTTTTGTAATTAATCCTGTGGAAATTTCAAATTTTTGACAAAGATTAACTTACTGGCTGAGATAACTTTACGTTAAGTGAACAAGTAACCAATCCATGATCCGAGATGAGAGGTGGATGAACCCGAACGTCATAAAATCCGACACTCGGGTTTGAAATTATGACATCCAGAAGACCTCCTTTGTTGTGTGTTGAAGTTGGCAAATGTTCAAATCCAAACGACGATATTAAATTGAAAAATGATATGGTGTAATTTTTTGAAGAGTCTTTAAAATAAACATTCAGATCGCCGATGATCATAACACGGCCGTTGAAAATGGTGATACATTCAATAAGCAAACTAAACTCGTTGAAGAATGTTGACTGAATTGGCGACGATCCCGGTCTTTAAATCACAATTAATTTATTTAAATTCGAACGAAGAAGGTGAAGACACTGACAGACACATATGCTCAAACGTTGCACCGGACAATTTATTGGACATCGTCGATCCCTCATGACTTCGTGGAGTATCTAAACTGATGTAATCAACAACATCTGAAGAGTAATGTCGACTTTCCACAGGAGCTAAAACATCAAGTTTTTTGTCTTTAACCGTTTCCTTCACATCAATAAACTTATTAGTAATACAGTTAACATTGGACTCGCCAATACTTATACTTTTTGAACCAAACTGACGCTCAGTGAGTAATTTCTACGACTTATTCCTTTCACACTTAGGTTTCCAAATTTATAATTTGAGTAAACTTTTTCTAATCAATCTCGACGGAGTAAAAATGTTATTGTTTATTCTAAAGAGCTCAGCCATTGCTGTTGTTCCTCATTAGCATAATTTAATTTGAATAATTAAATTCAATTAACTATTCCAACAAACAAATTTAACCAATTTATTAACGAAAAACGTAACTTCGAAACAAAAGCTAGTTACGCAGCATTTTATCTTTCAGTTTAATCAAGAAGTAGACTTTAAATCAATTTAAAAGTGACAAAAAACAACATTTAACGAGCCAATTTCGAGACACGTCCAACAGATGTTGAAACGCACGATATAATATCTATATGTATGTATGTATATATATATATATATATATATATATATATATATATATATATATATATATATATATATATTAGGGTGTCCCAGAAATGCACGGAAATTTGTTTTCTTAAATAGTTGATGTCTCACCTCCTGAAAAGTGTCTCTTGGATAAAATAATTTAATTGGTGAAGTTACAGCTCATTTGAATGAGTTTGAGAGGTCCCCCAAGGGCTTTTAAAATTTTACTATCGAGTTAATTCAAAATCCATATCAATAATCTTAAACAATATGCACAAAATGAGTGAAACAAAGCTAGAAATGCAAACTAGTTTTATTATCTCACTGCTGACATTAATTAGAGTTTAAAATATTATTAACAATTACCTATAGAATGATAATCTTTATTAGAGAATGCAAAAAATGTATATTTTTAACCAGTCAACTCGCTATGTTACTGGTGTGGTCTACGTAGATCGGTTACCTGTCCTGCTCTTATCACTTGTCGATTGCACTACAAAACTTCTTGGAGTTCCAAAGTTAGCATCTGGACTAGGACGAGTAGCTAGCTGCTGATGCAGTTCATGAACATATAAAATCTTGGAAGTGTGAATCAATGGTTATTGGCTTGTGCTTTGACACGACAGCTTCCAATACTGGAAAACTCAATGAAGCTTGCACTCTTCTAGAAAAAGCCATGGGACGTAATTTATTATGGATGGCTTGCCGTCATCACAAGTTTGAAGTGCTGCTTGCCGATGTATTCAGTGTTTGTCTTGGACCATCCACTGGACCAGAAATTTTATTTTTCAAAAGGTTTCGTGAAAAATTAACAGAAATGAATCACACACCAGAAGTCAAATCAACCCCTTTGATAATTGTTTCAGATGCAATTAAAGCATACATCAAATGTCAACTTAAGGTAAGACATTCACGAGATGACTATTTAGAGTTTCTACTTCTTGCTGCACAAATAGTTGGGCTGCAGGTTGATGTAGCCATTCGCAAACCTGGTTCACTGCACAGGGAACGATGGATGGTAAAAGCCATCTACGCATTAAAAATTAAACTATTATTCACCGTAAATAAAACCATTTTTAACTTAACAGCTCGAGAATTACAAGGTATTCAACGTTTAAATCGGTTTATCATTTGTATTTATCTTCAGTCATTGTTTTCATGGAGGCTCACTGCTGATGCACCTGTGAATGATATTTTGTTGATACAGCGTTTGCATGACTACGACGATGCAGTTCTTGGTTCGACTGGATTAAAAATGATGCTGCATCATTCTTGGTACATGAGTCCAGAATCGGCAACTCTTGCTCTTTTTTCATCTCTCCTGTCTGACAAAGAAAAGACCGATCTTGTCCACACAATACAAGCAGATTGAGGCCCACATCTGATGAAAACACTACCACAAAGTTTTGACAATTTGCGTGCGTCTAAAACATTTTTTGAAACATCCAATATTGATGCCAGTTTTCTTGATGTACCTGTTGAAAACTGGTCAGATACTCCTTCTTTCCAAGTTGCAGCAGTGTTTGTAAGGAATCTGGTTTGCACCAATAACTCTGCAGAACGGGGAGTAGCGTTGGTACAACATTTCAATGAAACAATCACCAAAGACGCAGAGCAGAAACAATTTTTGCTTCAAGTAGTTGAGCAGCATAGAAAAAATTTTGCAGAATATAATCGTGAACTGCTAGCTAAAATTTGAATTATTTGCATTAATTAATATTCAAGCGAACTGAAATTCAATAAAATCTTGATATTGCAGGTATCTGGTGGGAAGACAAGGTTCCAAACACAGTGGTTCTGGCAAAGTTCGGTATAATGGGTGTTGTCACTTCACCGCTGCTGAAATGCCGTGTCGTTTGTTGAACGTAGTGTCACTTCACGTTTGCTGAATTGACACGTCGTCTGTTGAGTGTAGTGTCCCTTCACGTCTGTTGAAGTGACGGGTAGGTTGTTGAACGCGTTGTCAAATCACGTTTGCTGAATTGACGTATCGTTTTGGTATCAGAGTTTGCCCTGACTACTGTGGAATTTATTAACCACCAACGTAACCGCTTTTACCAACTATACCAACCACCAACGAAACTGCTTCCACCAACTGCACCAACCACCGACGTAACTGCTTCTACCAATCGTACCAACCACCGACGTAACCTCGAGAATTTTAACTACCGCTAACTACGACCGACCAGCTTCCACCAACACCAACAAAATTATCGCTCCTTTCAAACTTTTCGGGTTTGTTTGTTTAAACAATTCTGTGCACACCGCGGATTGGTTGCTATTTTTGCGTGCTTCATAGCCATTCGTTTATCACTGCTATCATAATGTATTCATATTCTTTGCATGTTAATTTTCCTGGTCGCAGCTAAAACCCTGACAGTATTGCACCTGGCTATCTAATTGATAGGTGCACTGCACGTCTTGTTTCAGGGCATTCCTAAAAATTACGATCTAATAATCGTGATTTACTTTTTGTGGCTCCAACAAAACTTGTTGCAGGTTCAAGAAATTTTTCAGTTGTTGGGCCATATGTATGGAATAGCCTGCCTTTGGAACTACGTGCTTCGGGGCATTCAATTTTATCCTTCAGGAGGAGATTATAAGCGTTTTTGTTTGCGCAATGAGCGCTTTGATTGTTGTTTCCTTGTTATCTGTTTCAGCGCCTTTAAGATTTGGTGAAAGGGCGCTTTATAATCCTACCTAATAATAATAATAATACAATTATTTATAAAGATCACTGCGTTTTCTATCAAGGACTCAAGGACATGGACTAAATGCGTCGTCACTGATGAAAGTGACGTTAACTCTATTCTCAATATGATTTTAGAGAATGCCGAAAACGCAGTGATCTTTATAAATAATTGTATTTATGATAGTCTAAAACCAATATATATATATATATATATATATATATATATATATATATATATATATATATATATATATGTACGGTTGAAGATTACACCCCATTTTGCAGTTAGAAGTTTTTTAAAAAAAATTTCAACAACACGAAGCTGTTTTGTTTCAACTTTATTAAACTGTGAAGTTTGGCTGACGGCCGTTTCGGCTAATGCCATTGTCGGAGCCTAGATTGTAAAACCAAATGAGGAGTTAATAATATTAATTATAAGAAATAGAAAATAGAATATTAGTATTTGATGTTAGAATATTATATCTAATATTCTATTTTCTATTTCTTATAATTTATTAGAATTATTATATAATTATTATAATTAATATATTATTAATTTATTCATTCATGCTAAATCACGTTCATATATGCTATGCGTGCTGTGTTTGAAAAGGAAAGAGAAATGCCACTAGGTGAAAAGAAATGATTTGGAAGAAGTTCTGCATTTGTCGCATTAAATAAAAATGTTGAGTAATTTTAAGGAATACTTAGTTGAATAATTTTAAATATATCACTAATTTATAACTTTTTATCACTGAAACTAAAATATTAGATCTTAGATAACAAAGAAAGAAGAGACAAATGCAAGAGGATCTCAACAGATAAAACGTTAAGACGACAATTTTAAAAACTTGATCTCGGCATTTGTTTCATTTATTAATAAAATTAAAAAAAGAGGCAGTTTTTTTTACAACGCAATAAGTTTTTTTGGATTTTTCAATTGAAAAAACTAACATTTAAAAATTAAATACACATTGGAATAATAAATCGTTAATTAGTAAAAGACATTTCAAAGGAAATTCCTTGTTAGATAAAATTTAGATTCACCGAAATTTTTTGACACATCACCTTGATATCTATTCAGATTTTCAACATACCTTCCAAAAATTTATTTAATTTTTAAAATTTGTTTCAAATAAAAGTGTTACGAAAATTCCAAAAGTAAAAAACCTACCAAAATAAGATTTTGTTAGCAAGAATATGTTTGCACTTTGTGAGTAACAAATTAAAAATTTTACTTAAATATCTCCATTAAAAAATCTGTTAAACTATATCAGTTGGTACACAAAGTTGGAATGTTTATTATGCTTATCATGAATAAGTTTCAAATGGAGTAACAGCATAACACTACTACCGATGGGTCCTCCTCTACGACGTGGTTTTACTAACTTCATAACAATATCGTTTCGAACAGTCC
>NW_008704902.1:6725162-6764159 GCF_000326865.2 Helobdella robusta | reverse complement strand
TGGAGAGCCCATTGCTACACCGTTTATTTGTTGATATGGTGTGTTACCCGGGCCAATGAAAGGCGCTTCAACACAATCGGCCTAATAATAGATAAAATATACATTTCCAGTCTTTCACCACAACCAATTCCATATGATGAATTAGCTGCGCTGCTAAGAATATGTACAGCTATCAAAAATTCATCGTTAGATTCAGTGGCAACAGTTTGAGATTGACTTTAGCGTATGATACGGAAGGAAAAATAATTTTTCTACGCTCCGTTAATATTGCATGCACCAACAGTATTCATTTTACGCATAATACCATGTGGACGAATAGTTTCCTGAGACAACAAATTTTTAATAGTCTGAACCAGTTTGTTTTTGTGTTCGTTATATTTAGTTTCCAGTTCTTGTAATTTTATTTCAAATAAATTATTGAAATTAATATTTCTTCAGGTTTTTTTTATAATCTGCAGCCGTATATACTGGCATTGGTAATTTATTTTTGATGCAACAATGTATGATATCAATTGTATCCAAAAGTTTATCAAATTTGCAGTTTGTTCGAGGTGTAACTTTAAAAAACAAACATGAAGTTAACTAACGCGGGACATGCTGTGATTTTCATTAAAAATTGTATTTCTGACAGTCTTAATCAGTATATAAATATATATATATATACGGATATATACTTATATATATATATGCGGATATATATATATATATATATACATACGTAAGGAAAACTAATTTTTCTACGCTCTGTTCAATAATATATATATGTATATATATATATATGTATATATATATATATATATATATATATATATATATATATATATATATATTGGGTTCAGACTGTCGTATGTACAGTTATTAGGAAATATCACCGCATTTTCTGCATGAGTTTGTTACAAACTCAACAATGCAGAAAATACGGTGATGTTTCTTAATAACTAACTATAACTTTATATATATATATATATATATATATATATATAGTTTCAGTAAATGATGACATCAATTAATCTCAGCAGTATGTTATATAAAAACATTGCATGCAGCACAAATACAACACTAGAAGTGTTACAAATATATTTATAAGTATAAACTACTTCATGTTGCATCAGTCAGTGTATCACTGCGCTGACATGAATGCGTTCATTAAAATAATGTATCACTACTGTATCATAAAATCTAATTTTGAACGTTACATACATCGAAATGCAAAGAACAGTCAAACGGATGTGGTGCGTTCTTGTTTATCCTCACCGTCATTATCATAATCGTTATCGACGTAACTTTCCTCCTCGTTTGAAATGATGAAATCATCGTCATAATCGTTACGTTGGCGGTTGGCTGATTGTGTTAGTAGAAACTCTTCAAAGTGATATTTGTTGAAGGCCTTCGAAGTTAAATGGTCGGTGGTTTTGTGGAATGTGGAATAACTGGTTGGATGGTTGTCGTTGAAGTAGTCGTTGTTTATAATGTTTTCGCCAACATTATTGCTTTCAATTTTGTTAATGTTATCATTGTTTTCTATGTTCGTACTTAAGGTTTCACAAACATCATCTTCGTTATGACAAATGGTTTCATTGTATGCAAAAACTAAGTTATTGCTAAAGTTGTCCATTTTAATGTTTGTGAAGTTGTTGTATGAGTCAACTTCAACTGTTTGTCTACTATTTGCAGCTTGTTTTTCGTTTCCAACTTCAATTTGTTTTGTATGTTTTATTTGATTTATGTTTTGTTGTTGTTGACGATGATGTTGCTGGTGCTGTTGCAGTTGCTGATGTTGTTGCTGCTGGTGTTGTTGTTGTTGTTGTTGCTGCTGTAACTTTTCTTGCTGATAGTAGTGGTGTGGAATTTGCGATTGGTTATCATGAAAGTTGGAATGTTTTGGCTGATGTTGTTTTTGTGAAAAAGATAACAAATCTGAATGGATTATGTTAAGCTTCGGATGATGAAAAGATTTGTTTTGAACTTGTTTGGTTAATAATTCAGATGGCTCTATTTTAAGTTGTGTCTGTTCTTTCTGCATGAAATGTTGCTGCTGCTTAAGTTGATGCTGTCGATATAAAAATTGTTGTTGTCTCAACGTCATCTGTTTCATAATTTTTTGCTGCAATGTTCGATGTCGGTTGACGAACTTGTTTTCTTTCTCTGTATGCATGCCCGGTGATAGTGCAGCCAGCGACGAACACGAAAGGATTAGTTCAGAAGAATGGTTGCCTTTCAAGAGACACAAGCCTCTAATTGCTCCTTCTTCTGCTGCTATCTCACCAACTCCTGGACTCAATTCTGGACTAGAACTGGCAGCAATTGTGTCTGGACATCTAAAAATACAGCTTGCTTCTCCGTTCATCGTGTAGAGAGTTTCAGATCTGTGACCTAAATTCTGTTTGAACCTGCCGAGGGATGATGTTGTACGTTCTGACGCAGGTGACATTATAGATTCTGTGGATATTATTGTGTTGTTAGTTGACTCAGCGCTGTCCTGTTGTTTCAGTTTGGAGCTATTCACGCCGACAATAGAAACTAACTTGTTTGCTGCATTTAACATAAGGTTGACTTGAAAGGGCAACAGATTTGAAGACTTTGTAAAATTTTTTTTAGTGTCGTAATTATCTGGATCACCAATGTTGCCACTATAATTTTTGTTGCTATATATTGTTTTGAAGCACAGTTTATTTTTTTCAACGTTTTCTCCAACAACAACACTTGCGCTTACCCTATCAGAAATTTTTTTTTTCACTTTCAATCTCCCCAACCCCTTCCTGACCGATATGAAATGGTTGATGGAGACGACCCCGGTCATTTGGCAGCCGACGAAGGAGATCATGGCAAGCAGGAGAGAGGGTCCATACTCGTATATGAAAGCTGGGTTGTCATCTTTCGATTGCGCCTTGCTACTGGCTTCTTCCGTGATGGCTCCAATGTAGATGATGATGCCGACCAACGTCATCAAGCCTGGTGGAATGAGGTCAGTGAGAATACAGTTATTACCAATCAATCATTTAATCTATTGTTGTTTTAATTATGTTATGAGATTATAGATTTAAAGTTTTATTCTTCTGTTTTTTTGTATAACTTATTTTGTAACAGAAAATCATTAATTGACATTTTGCAATATAATAATATTTGAAAAACAAATTAATGATTTTTTTTCTATTGGAACGAATAATTTCAATTTCAAATTCAAATTATTTTTGTTCAAACAACAGCATTAAATGGTCGTCAACAAAAATGTCGAAAATTAAAACGGTTGGATAAAATAAATTATTAATTTGATTAATAAATGATTGAATAAAAAATGAATGAATAAAAAATCAGGAAAAAACTTATGAGATTATCAAGAATGTTGTATGTAGAAATGTACATATGTAAGTATATAACCTATGCACGAGCTCATCAATCTTATCTAATTGTCTAAACTTGTCTTATAGGATAATTTAAACAAAGGGTATTGTTAAATTAATAAGTTTTCCCTGTTGTAAGTTGATACATACTATTGTGAACAGCGTAAATTTTTCAAGAGTGGCTTTATTTTATAATTGTTAAGGCTTATGACATTATATACATCTCAACATTGCAGATAGCAGCTTCTACATCATTTTATTACGTACGTAGTTTCCCATAAAAACTCCCAGTATTTCATTAAAGTTTAGAATAGGAAGCTGTACAAAACAAATGTTGTTTAAGTTGTCAGCTCATTAAAATTTAAACACATTTTACAAATCTGAAAAGTAATTTTAGTTTGGAAGTTAACCCGGGAGGCCGATTGTTGTTAAGAAATGTAAGGCATTCAATTTATATTGCTTCGGCTCTTAAATAATGAAACAAAAAGTAAAAAATTTTTTTCAGATGCATCATTTAAAGTAACATTGGAAAATTTTTGCTTTTTTTGGCTTCGGCAGTTTTGTTTAATTTAAAATTAAACCAAAATTCAATTAAAATTATTTCAAAAGAATTTAAAATAGTCAGTTTTGAATTGATCATTTGACAACATGCTCTGTTTTCAATTTAATTTAACTCTGGATGCATAGCTTGAATAAAAAGCCAATGTTTTACTGACAACTGATATTCAACACGTATTTTTGTGATTAATAAAACTGCCAACGCTCAACTCAATAATCCCGTGGTTTTAATCGTGCGTGAATATTATTTTCATTCTCCGTAGGAATAGGAAGTGATAAATTTTTGATTGAAAATATATAGAAAAGATAAGAAATATAATTTGCATAGTAGTTCGTCGAGCTCATGTATACAATGATTTTGTTGGTCTCAGCTTGTTTACAAAATTTTCGTAGTTTTGAATTTATGTTACTTTTTATATGAATTTTTGCAACTTTGAATATTGAAACAATCATATTTTACGCAATCTTCATCAACATATACGTAAAAAATATATGTTGTAAACTGCTATGGAAAATTTTTCAATTATTTATGTAGTAAAATTTTTTTTCAAATGAGGAAAGAAGATAGAACATTTTTGTTTGCTTAGTAAAGGTTAAAAGGTTACTCTCTCTCTTTTGCGTTAGCTTCAGAGGTTTCAACGACAAACACACACAGCTTATATGAATACGCGTGCAAACCACGCATCATACACATTGCATATGATAGGCGGGGATCTCTTTGTATTCAAACCCAGTCATTGCAATAGCACGACCCGGCGCCTTTAACCATTGAACCATCACGCCGTCCCCAATTCAGCCACTTTGCAGTTTTTGTATCAAGATTTTTTTTCAGAATTTTTCAAGTGCTAAAAATAATTATTTTGATTGAAAAGTAATTTTTCTGAGAGGATGAACAGATGATGAAGGGTTTATGTTGAACCACAAAAATCTGACTGGGCATTGAGTAGCGGTTGACTTGTTTGGTCACTGATGTGTTTGTTACTTGTAATTGCTTCTGCTGTTCAACTGAAGGTCTCTTGGTTCTGAAGGAGTGCAAAACAATTTGCCTGCCTACAAACAAGGTTTGAAAATTTTTGTTCATGTAACAAATTTAGACGCATCATTAATGTTCTGGAGGCAGGCCCGGTTCTAGGTATAGGAGATATAGACCTTAAAATTAAAAAGTGCTGTCGTGATACTGCCATACGTATGTGAAGAAATATGGAAAATTATACGAATTGTGACATAATGGATTATGTACGTTGATTGACTCATAATTTTAATTTCTGAACTGCGAAGAATTTTCTTCGCGAAGAATTTTCCAGCGAATAAATTTCCCTGCGAAGAATTTTCTGTAAAGAATTTTCTGGACACCAAAATTACAATTATCGCTAACTTCTAATTTGGTATTTACAATACAAAGCTTTCATGTAAGTGACATTTGTGCACATGCACAAGTAAGTATATTATAACCAAGAGTGTAGCCATGCGGGTGTTTTGGACTGCAGCTCCCACAGAAAATTTGACTAGAGTTAAGGATAAATTATACGAATTTTATATATAAATTGAGATATAAAATTGAAATGATAACAATTCCAGCCTCTTAAAACAACAAAAATTTTTTTGGTACAGAAACAAAATAATTGCTACAAAATATGAGATAAAAAATAAAGTTGCTCAACTTTTTGTTATAAAATCTAAACCTTCTCCCATTAAAATATTTTTTGTTATGCCACTGACCTTGCTAGAGTTTTACTAACCTTCTTAGGGTTAGTTAAATATTTTGTTGCTTTATAAGGCAACATAGTACTTAACCTGAAATTTAAGCATAAATAATTTTATAAATTAAACGACACGAAATTAAAATTTAATTAAAGAAAAAATAAACATAAACACAGAGCGCCTAAGCAAGCTGAAGTTAAATATTTTATGCCTACTACTCTTTAATTATTTTTGAAAAAGATAATAATGAACGTAACTAAGATTGAGCTACCAGAAAATGAAACAATAGAGTTCGCATTTCACATTATTGGCATTTTAGATTTTTTAACGAGCATGTCGTAAATCATAAGTTTGCTGTTGTATTGAAAATGAAGCGGTCGTCGACGTTATCTCTGGTAGGGAATGTTGAGCTGCATTAGGGGACTGTATGTTGGACGGTTGAAATGATTAATGATGATGAATAACAATGATGAACACGCGGACATCCAGGGTGAATTCTATTATAAGGGTTGGAATTATAAAATTAAAACTTTTTGATAATTGTTGTTTTTAGATTTGATGAGTAGTGATCGAATAAAAAATAAAAAAATTGCGTCGTATAAGACGGTTATTTTTGTGGTAGAGAAATTATGACGTTTCATGGCATAAAATTGAAGCACAGCTACGTGTATACTTGTATGGCTGGTTGTATGATCTAGAGCCTCGAAATATATTTTGTTTACAAAGAACCTAACGGTTAGAAGACCGCAAATGCTCCGTTTCATCAGCTAGCTACCATAATTTATGCAGTGCCATTTTCTACTAACTGGCGTTTTTAATAGAAAAGGCGTCCTTGCTAAATAACAATTCAAACATTAATAGCGTACTTTAGGTGGCAGCATTAACTCAACAAAAAATTTAAATCTTTTCTTGGCTGTTGAAAATAAATAAAGCGTAAAAATTTTTTTTGAATTTTGTAAAATTTTTGAAGTGTTTCATTTTCATAAGCAAAAAAATATTGAACTAACGTAATATTGATGAAAACCTTCACATTGGATTGACCCGTCCACTTTTTAATTGTTTCATTAAGATCGTTGATGCGTGTTGGTCAATGACGATTTGCTGCTGTTTAACTTTCTTAATAAACATCATTCATCATTGTACAATTTAAGTTTTTTTAACAACATATCACATTTGTTTTAGAAATTTATTAAGAAATCTACAAATGCATTAACGTAGAAGCATGGGGCATAAAAATAATTTGGAGAATTCAACCGGTTCTCGAGTCCTCGTCACAACCACCCATTTAATTTATTTCTAATTTATTGCTGGAGTAAACAATTGCTAGCATTGTTTTTTTTTCTTCAACGTCTTGTTAATCCATCCTTCTCTAACGTTAATTTTTCTTTTTCTGAATGTTTTCAAGTATCTGAAAGGATAGCTACTAACGTTTAAATTTTGTGAGAATAAAAAATTACCAATTATTGCTATATACCTTAATTTCAAGTAATCGTCGATAGACTGTTCTTCTAGAAACTTTTTCAGTTTCTTCAGTGAAATAACTCTTAACAGCCAGTCTCGAATTATCTACGGAATTAGCCTTTTCTGACTTGGAAAGTTTTATATTTAGAGCCGTTTGAATCAAAAAGGTTTTTCTACAACTATCTTTGATTTAAACAAGGCATTTGATTCTACTGATCTAACAAGCTGTCACAGCCTGGTAGCGGAGACCATGCACAGCACATCAATGTTCTCCAACCTATCTCAGTGGTCGTCGCCAGCAAGTTCAAATAAACAACACTATCTTCTTGGTTTAATTTTGAAACCTCTTATTCATAAATGTTTTTATGAACTTCTTTATTATTATTATTTTTATTACTATGTAGAGTTTGTATAGCGCTCATTCGAACGCTTTTTTTCACAATTTTTTCCATTATATTCTAAAGATTGTCATGCTTACAGAAGACAATTCTTCTTCTCCTTGTTTTTAAATTTAATAATCTCATTTCAATTTTATAAACATTAGATCACACATAATTATTTTTTATCTTTCGATAATTTTAGACTCAACAAAAATCTGAATCTTCAAATATTTTCTTGGCTAGCTTAGCTTAGTAACAAATAAATTTCAAATTTTTGGATAGGAATTTTCAACTTTTGGCTTTCAGTTCTACTATTTTAATATTTAATTTTTTTTTTTCAATCAAGATTTTCAACATTTTTTCGTTTGCAATTTAGTTTTTTGATTAAACAATTTTTCTCTATAAATTATTTTCTGTTTCGAGATACATTATCGACATTTGACTGCTTTTCATCCAATCTTATTAATTCCTAAAAGTGTATTAGGCCAAGAATTGATCAATTATATTCCATAACACGCCATAACTTTGGATTAAAATGAGTGGAGAAATGACTGCAGAGCAATCATGATAGGAACAAATTATGATGAACCAACTGATCTTGTGTGGGTGAAAATGAAGGATAGATTATTAACAAGTGCTTTCAAGTAGTAAAAAAAAATGTCGTTGCAATTATAATGTTGCTGATGTGTGTGTTTGCATGGGTGTATGTGCATATGTGTGTCCGTTCTAGCGTGAGTGTTTGTGCGCATATGATTGTCTGACTCGAAAGCTTAATTTATTGCTGAAAGCATTATTACCAGCAAATGTATTTCAATAATTAATTACACTTTCTAGCTGTCGAATAGTCTCAACAACACTTAAGTCTAACACTTGAGGTGGATCTAACGTCTAGAGCAGACTAAGCAGTTGCTTGGGCCCCGGACGGCCAGGGACCCCGTGTGAAAGTTCTTCTTTTTAAAAATAATTTAAATGAATTTTTAACTAAAATAGAGTTTTAAAAATTATTTTATTTTTGATACAATTTGTTTCATTGGTCAAGGGGCTCGTGTAAAAAATCAATCTATAAAATTAATTAAAATTAATTTTAAGATGTTATAAAAATTTAAAAAATTTAATTTATTTTCTAAAGTCGACGTTAATAAGTTTTTTCGTAAAATCTTCATGCATTACAATGGTTATTAATGTTGCCTGTTTTGGCGGCAGCTTTTTTGAAGTATCAGTTGAATGTGTTGAATACTCAACATATAAGCTGGATCAGTAGCGTAGGCAGGGGTCTCAGCAATGAAGAATTTAACTAGGGTTATGGCTAATTGAGACAAATCTTTATATAAATTTGTGAAACTATTTCAGCCTCCCCCAACAATAAAAATGAATTAAACTTTAAACAGGTTTTTAATAGCATTTGGGTAACGAGAAAAAACATCTTTTCAACAAGAAATTTTGTTCACACCAGCGAATTTCTCGCTTGACACCGCACTTGATGAAATATTTTTATTAATAAAGTTTATTCAGCTATCCTTAAATACTTGGACCAATTATTTTTGCGGTAGTGAATATTTAGTTTACAAATTAAAATATAATTTAGTAATAATTACTAATTTTGAAAAAAATAGAATTATAAAAGAATGGAATAAAAATTTTTTTCTCCGCTGACAATCTTTCCTTTTCGACGTCAGCATTACAACGCTACATTCCTACCTCTTCTTAAGACGATCGATAGCAGAGCGTGCGGCCGTGTGATCCATATCAGCATAATTTTCTTCACCGCATTGCTGTCATCATCGTTGCCTAACATGACTGAAGTTATCAGACAGAAATGCTCGGAATCATTCATAGCTCTGATGATAGCTGACATCATTGCTAACATTATGGTTTTTTCTAGCTGCCATACTCATCCTTCACATAATTTCTGTTATAATTGCTGGCATCACTGGTGTCATCATTGCTATTGTTATTTCTGCTGACATTGCTGCTGTTATTGTTACATTCGTTGATGTTCTGTCACTGAAGTCATCATTTCTGCCATAACTGCTCTAATCTTTGTAGTACCAGTTGTAATTATTGTCATCATAGCTTTTATAATTGTTGTCAACATAGAGGTCCATTGTAATGTCAACACTGGTGTTATAGTTGCTGTCAGCATGATCTTATTTTGCTGTCAAAATTGATGAATGTTGACATGAATGCTAAACAAGTTTTGTCATCTCTTCTAATCTGCGTCGAATTCTTCATCTTTACCACCAGAAATCTCTGTCGATAATTTTATATGCCAGAATGGTACCATCATCCACGTTAACATTCAATTAATTTGTCATCATTAGAGAGGCAGGCAACGGAGCCACATCGTTGTGGCGGGGCGTCTCTATTTGCACCGACCGCATCGCTTCACACATCATCATCCTATCGCATATTCATTTTTAAGATTTGCCTCTTATTACTTTATTTCTTAACAAAGTTTGTTTCAAAAAAAGTTGGTGAAAACTTCTTAAATGTTGATTATTTTTAAAAAATTTGGTGCCTTGTAATTTATTTTGTACGATGTAAACAAAAAGACTGGAAAGCCCATGTCAAAAACATATAAAAACCTTGAAGTATCGTAAGATTTTTATTGTGTAATTAGTGTAATTAATTGTTTAATTAATTTAGTGTAATTATTATTAAATTGGATTTCTAAAATTAAAAATAAATTTATTATTTATTCTATTATTTGTTATTCTGGTTAAAAAAGTGAGTAGGGTTGATTTTGTCAGCCTGTGCGTAATGCATGCAAGCAAGCAGAGAAGCCTAATATAAACACGTGCATTCATCATCATTATCCCCATCATCATCATTCCCATCATCATTAACATCCTCGGAATCATCACCTTAATTGTCATCATCATCATTATCCTCACAGTCATCATTAACTTTTTCTTCCTCCTCATCATCATCATCCTCACTTTCGTTGTAACTTTCACAGCCTTTTCATCCTTCTTCTTTCTCGAGCCTTATCCTTTCAGGACGTTGGCGACCGTCGACCTCTACAAAACCCGATCGTTAACACTTTGTAGTAGTTGAAATGTGATGATACAAGGACTTCACGAATGTTATTCGCTGTTGACCGCGACCTCTTTTTTCTGCAATCTTTCAAGTAGCTGTTAGATTTTCCATTCTTTCCTTCCGCATGATGTAACAAAAAAACTTACATTGTTAATATTCACGCCTTTAATGTATATTCCAGGTAGATTTTCTATCACTCTCAAGATGATCTAACTATAAAGGTTGTACAGGTCTGGAGAGAATACACAACCTTGCCTAACACTTTTCTTTATTTCGACAAAACTAGTCAACTTGTTACCAACTTTCATCGCTCCTCTTTGGTCCCAATAGAGGTTTTTGATAACTCCCGTGTCTTTTCCATCAATGTTCAAATTTTCCAATATTTCCATAAGCTCTACGTGTTTCATCCTATCAAAAGCTTTGGAGTAATCGACAAAACGAGTCTTTCTTCATTTCAATCGCTCGTTCACTGATCATTCGTATCATAAACATAGCGTTTCTTGTGCCACAATCTTCGACAAAACCATATTAGACATTTGAAATTTTAGATCTGATTTTGCTTCGTGCTCCAATCATCAGAAATTTCAAGAGAAGTTTTGTAAGATGACTCATCAAGCCGATTGTTCGATGTAGTTCACATTCCGTTACATTAGGTTTTTTAGGCAATGCAAAAAATATTGACATGGATAGATGTTCAGGAAATTTGCCGGTTATAAATCTCATTAAAAGTTTTTGTCATTTTTTCATTGCCAAATTCATCAAGGCATTTAATTTCTTTAACAACTATCTCATCTGTACCTGGCGCTTTATTTGATTTCATTTTGGATAAAGCGGCACGAACTTCAGATCTAAATATCTGTGATCCTTCTAGGTCTTTTTTAATAGGAGACTTAAAAAATCTTCCTAATTTCATCCTTATTTCCGTTATAATCCTGGATAAATTTTTTACTAACTTTGCCTATTTCCTCTTTCCCCTTTTAATAACAATCATCATCAACATCTCAGTATTATCTTGATATCATTGAACACTAACATTTTTCTTATGTATCAAAAAAATTTCAACATTTTCAATGGAGCTTCTGAATCTCCGTTTATTATGTAGAAGTTTCAATGAACATGACCGCGTTGAAAACATGGAAATGACATATAAAAAAGACTGCATTGAATTCATTGTTGTTAATATAACTTGTTTCACCCATTATTAGATTTCCAACCCTTGTGCTATATTCAGTAGCACCGCATTGTAGGAGTCATTGATGTAAAATATTTGGTCATCCCTTTTTATTTATTGTGACCTTCTTATTTTAAACATCAATAAATAAATATAATAATTTTCTTATGTAAAGTTTCATCGGCATGCGAAACTTTCAAAAAATATTCAAATACATTTACTAACGCCGTTATAAAAATCAATCATTCTAAAATAAAGGTGGATTTGAATTCTCCTCTGTATCATTCTCACCTTCCTTTCATGAGCTTTCCACTGTTCGCTCACTTATTATGCACGTTGTCTATATGCAAATTACCTGTACAACATTTTAAAATACGACGTGATTATTTACCACGTCAATTTAAACAACCTTTCCACTATTTTTCGAATACCTTTTTCATACAAACCTAAGATATTTCCATTTATTGCAAAACATCCAATTTGTGAAACAGTATTTTAATGAAAAATAAATGTATCTGAAAAATAAATGTATCTGAATGTTGTATGTCTTAATTGCTTGTTATCAAAAAAAATTTCTTACTCTTACTTCCTCGATTGCTATTTATAAAAACAAATTCGACCTGATCACACATCCATTTTTATTAATTTTTAAAAATTAAATTCCTCTTGTAACAATTATGATAACTTAATTTGCATTGCATAAAAATAAATTTAATTTAAAATTTCAACATTTAAAATCAGCAACTTTATTTTAGTTTTTGAGCTCTACAAAAACATTTAGTGTTAAAACTCTGACGTATTTTTTTTTATCACCGAATGTGACCAGAAACACTTCCACATTTTGAACTGTTATTTGATGAAAATTTTTTTGTTACATTTTATAATCATGTATTTTACTTGCATTCATGAAAAATTGTTATGATTCATTGAAATAAGTCATAATATATCCAGGGAACTCAACAGAAATGAACGTTCAGATATGAACACCAGAGTTTGTGTGTAGGTTAAAGGTTTAAAGTGGAAAGTGAAAAATGGAAATACGTTAGCAGCATGTTTTTTTGGAGATTTGACCAGTAATGAAATTCAGTATACAATGAAAAAAATGTGTTTGAGACACAGAACAAACGTTCTTCTCTAAAGATAATTTTAATTTTAAACTAAGTTGCTGGATGATTGAACTGCTACTGTTGTTTCTCTATGGACTTGAAAGATAGATTTCTATATTCAAAACTTCAGGCAGTCACACACACTGTCGTTTTGTTGACGAATTTTCCGTACTCTCTAGGTGGCCAGGTTTTCAATACCAAGGTTTTGAAAACAAACTCACATTGGCACAGACGAGCGTTACAAACGTATTATAAATTTTCAGGCTATTATATTTTGATCATGCTTTAAAAGTTAAAAACATTCGACCGTCCAAAAAAATGAAGATAGTTGTGTCGTGGGTGGAAAGATAAATGTCATCATTCAACAACATTATTGAAACAGACAATCACGAAGTGGAAGAACTGATTCATACGGAACTGAGAGTATTTATAAAATTAAAATTGTTGCACAAATAAACAAAATTAAATGCAGGTAAAGAAGATTAGCCATTTTTAAATTAAAAAACCTCTTGCTATCGTTATGGTGACAATTAGACTTTGTATCAAAATAAAAAAAATTCTTACTGAAGTGCTGTGCTGATAAAAACATCTAATGGGCCAATAAATAAATTAAAAATTCCGCAAACGTCTGATGAACGTCCGTGCTGTAGGACCTGGAGCCTATTTTGTTTGCACGACTGAATTTGAGATGAACACGAAGTTGCTGGGAACGTGAAAGGACGAATTGAATGTGAAACTAAAATATCGAAATATTTACTTTGGGGCATTTTGATGATTGTGAAATTGTATTTGTAAACGACGAACCTTTCTTTTTTTAAAGTGAAACTCTTAAGTTAAAACACAAATAAGTTTGCAGAAAGTACAAAAAAAAAAATCTTTGTAAAGAAATAAATTTTCATAATAACATTTTTAATGTATTGAATTAAAATTAAATCAAAATTAATTTCGGTAATGACTGTAATTATCTTACAACGAAAAACAAATTGAACTAATCAGTAAACAAATTGCGTAAAAGCAAATTTATTATCAATCCTAATAAAATTAATCTGAAAGTTGTCAACTCATAAATTTCAATCTTGCAACCATTCAACCAGCATTTAAACACGCATAAGAACCAATCAACCAACCAACTAACCAACCAAATTACTAACCCACCAAACCATCAACCAGCTAACTAACATATCAACCAAACAAACCACCAGCCAACCAACCAGCCAGCCAACAAAACTATCAACCAACCTGCTGCTACATAAAAAGATCCAAGTACCACAGTAACATTGTACTTCTGGGACGGTGACTTGCAGTAACACGTTATGACTGATGTGTGCGCCAACAACATGACGAGCAGTCCAAACATCGGAAAAGGTGTGGCTCTCCTCAGAGATACTGTTGTGAATGAAGATGAAAATGTTTTGACACCTTGCAATTTGCTGCTCAATTTTAATAATGAGATGTTGTTTCTCAGACAATGTTATGCATTGAATTGTGCTACTGTGATTGGGTTTTCATTGAATTTTTATTTTTAATCTCGTGGTAGTATGATTTTGTAGGAATGATAGATAGTAAACATTTGGTCCTGTCGTTGTTTGTCGTTCAGTTTGCTAGTTTTTGCTTGTAATTTGAAGTTATTTAATTCTGCACGTTTACAATGAATGTTTTAATACACATTTCAAAAAATATTAACAGAAATTATCAAATTTGATATGTTAAATAGATCAAGACGTCAGCTGAATCACTCTTTTGCAGTGGACACATTTTAATGTAACATCGGATGTAAGAAAGCAGGACTACTAACTGATTGTTGGATTGGCGAATGTAAACATGAAGCAAACAAAAGAAGAAACGTCACATACTGGATAAGAATGGATCAATGATGCTTCGCTTACAGCTTATTCCTTCTCAATGAGATCCGTTATGATTGGCATCAATAGTCGAAGATTCTTATCTATCGTCCTCTCTAATTCATGCATGTGCTGTTGTGCACGTCCCATGTGCGCATGTCTTGTGTTGTGTGTTGGGTTTGTTAGTCATGATTTGTATGTTGTCCTGTGCATTTGTTTACTTTGTTTTTACGGTATTCATTTTAATATGATACTTTTTGTTTTGTTGTATTTAAAACTTTCTTATAAGTTTTCTTATTTACATTAGAAATATTTTTGACCAACAGAACGAAAGGCTCGACGCACGTTTGATGGAATGAAAGCTAAGAGTGCAGATTCATAAAGTTGGAGTAAATATCAACTGCACGTTCACGTAAGAGCATTGTGTATGTAGGCACACAGTAGTTCCATTGTTTCGATTGTTGTATTAATTGAGATTACTCTGCATCAATAGCAGAGTTGAGCCAAGCAGGACCTGTGCTACAAACATACACATACGACACTCGAGAGATGCCGTGACAGACAACCGGCATGCCATGCGTTGGCGTTGCCTGAAGCAGGCTGAAGCTGAAAACTAAAACAACATCTTAACGAAGACGGTGGTTGAAAATTTATTTCAATACAGAAAATCGCTAATATTAAGATAAGAAACAAGTGCGAACCACACACCAACGTAAAAATATCAACGTGGGAAAATAAAAAAAGGAAATACAAAATGTCATAACAAAATGTCAAAATGTCATAACATTAGAAACTGGCAAACCTCTTTCAATAAATATAATATAATGATGGCTGAATAGTTAGTCCAAAATGTCCAATGGACAAAATTAATTTTTCATTCGCTATTCGCGTGAAAAAATTAATTTCTTTTTAAACTCATGTTCAGCCTTTTTAAATTTTTCGTATACACTCCAAGCTTGAGCAATGAAGCAATGAATTAAAATTTCTTGAAGCAATGAATTACAATTTCTAAAAAAATATTAACAAAATAGAGATATATCAGTTTAGCGATTATGTATAAAATGAATATTATTATTTTAATTCCATTGATCGAGCAGTGTATTGACAGAGGCTGATGTTTCTTCGGGTCCATTCTCAAAATTTTCCTGTTTCTATATTTCAATTTTTTGTTTTAAACGTCGTGCACATTTTTTACCAACAGTCGCCATGTTTCTATGCCATCGTCCTATCAGAGTTATTTATTCTCACTAAATTAAAGTTTATTCAACCAGTCCGTTGTCAGGTGGCGGCATGTTACAGACTGTTTCATCTGCACGCTCCGCTGCTCAGCCAGCCATGGATTGATCGACAGAAGACGTTGAGGTTCTCCCAATAGTTTGTAAATGCTGCTCCAAATTGCTGGTATTTTTTCATTTGTGGAGGCAAAAAATTTGCATTGTTTTTGACTATCAGAAAAATATTTGTTGCATGTATTGAAAAGAGATCCAAGTAGCGAATCTTGAAAAAAGAATCTGTAGCTTCCTTGTAGAAAATCAAACGTAAAATTGTAAACAACGTTATTAGACCAAAAAAACTTACATTATTATAACGTTAAAGTTATTTGAAAAATGCGAAAGCAACACAAAAAATTTTAATTATGAATTCATATGAATAATTGAGGAAAACATCTAATATATTTTTTCAAATTTAATATTGGTGAGTGTGGGCACCATAATTCTGAGTATATTATGACCAAGCTATCTAGAAGACTCAAATGCACGAACAAACAGGCGCTATGAAGAATCACATGAAAGAAAAACACAAAACTAAAATTACTAAGCAAGTCTTGGACAACAATGTTGAAATCTTACATTAAAATAACAAACAACCATTATAATTTACGATTAGCCGAGTCAATACTCATAGAACAACGACATACGGTAATGATGGTGACACGTAAAAGTGTCGTATTGCACTAAGTTGAAGGTCGTAATAACTAATTAGATGACCGTTAAGTATTCACATTAAACAAACAGAGAATTGACATTATAGAGGCACAGGATACTTGAGCATTCGGCCACATAAACAGCGTATCAATTCGAACACCGAAGGTGGTATAGGATTACCGAAAAAAGCTTTTTTGTTCTATCAAGCTTAAAATAAATAAAAATTTTGGTTTGGAACTCAATAAACTTGGCAATGATTTACCGTTAGAAAAATCGAAAAATTAAACAGGATGTTAACTTGGCCATACCTTCCGGTTAGAGTTTTGAGAATTTTTTCAGACCACATGATCCTTATCATGGTGGTTTAATCATATTTTTTAGATCAAATTTCAAGTACAAAAAAACCTACCAAGTTTTTCTGCATTTGAGGTTTTGGCTGTTAGGTTTATTGTGAATGGTAAAAACTGGGTGTTGGTTGCTTTATATAGACCGGGTTCGGAACAGATAAAGGCTTTGTTTTTCAATGAGTTGGTTTCATTGCTTGAACGTCTTTCAGTACTGACCTCACATTTCATGCTGACTAGTGATTTCAATGTACATTTTGAAAGGAATGATAACGTTTACACTATCAGTCTGCTAGAAATTTTCGATATGTTTCAGATGATTAATAATATTAATGAACCAACACATAATCTTGGGAGCACTCTTGACCTGATTATAAGCTCAATAGAATTTTCTATTGGTAAATGTAAAGTTTTTTCAAGTGGTGTGGTTTCTGGCCATAGTTTGATACATGTGACTATAATGATGACAAAGATCGTTTCTGTGAAAGCTACCAAATTAGTGAGATCTTGGAAACATTTGGATGAGAGTAGGTTTGTTAAAATGGTTGCCGACTCTGCTTTGTCGAGACCATGTCTAAATAATGATGTTGAGAAAGAGTTTGAAATATTTAACAGTTAGCTTAAAATTATAGTAAATCAAGTGGCACCATTTCACATAGTTAGTTTCAGATGTGATGTATCGGCACCTTGGTTCGATGATGAATGTAGAGATAAGAAACGATGTTGCCAATAGTTAGAGAGGAACTATAGAAAAAATCTTGATGGTAAGGATAAACATGTGTGGTTTAATGCTTTGAGAAAAATTTTTGCTAAAAAGCGTAAACTGTTTTGGAGCAGGTTGGTTGGTTGGTGAGAATAATAACAACTCAAAAAATCTGTGGAAAGTGGTTAACAAAATCATCTGCAATAAAAATGACCTTGATGTGTCTCATGACTTGAACTCTGATCTGTCTATTAAATTTTTCCAAGATAAAATTAATAAAATAAAATCATGTTTTAATGAATCAGATAGACAAATTTTTGATGATAGCAGGATTGTTTAAGAAAATTCATTTTCAGTTATCTCGGAGGTCACAGAATGTGAGATTAAAAAACTCATTCATAGCTCACCGGCCAAGACACGTTCACTAGATATTATTCCGACGCATATATTTAAAAAACATAATGATTCATTTTTAACCTACATTACTAGTTTTGTAAATTTATGTTTAAACTCTGGTACTGCGCCTTCTTACTGCTAACATGCTGTGGTAATTCCTCTTTTGAAAAAGGTGGACGCTAACAAAGATGAATTACAGAATTACCGTCCGATTTCAAATTTTTGTCTTATATCTAAAATTGTTGAACGTGTAGTAGTGATTCAACTTTTAAGATATTTAGATTTGCACTGCCTGATGCCTATCAACCAATCAGGTTATAGACATCATCATAGCACTGAGACGGCACTGGTACATGTTTTGTCAGAGATATACAAAGCCGTTGATGAACAAAAGTGTCACTCTTGTCATTCTTGGACATGAGTGCCGCGTTTGACTGTGTGGACCACCAAATCCTACTGGACAGACTATCGTATGATTATTGTGTAACCGTGTTCCAGTCGCATTGTTCAGATCTTGTTACATAGACGAACACAGGTGATACTTTTTAACAAAACACTATCTGGTGTCGGTGTAACTTTATCTGGTGTTCCTATTTTGTATATGCTATATACATCTAAAATTTTGAGAATCATTGAAGCTAGTGGTTTTAAATGCCATGCCTATGCGGATATTCAAATAATACTCACGAGAAAACCAGAATTGTTGGAAAACGAAGTTCCGAGGTTGGTTAAATGTTTGTCGGATATTGATACGTGGATGTCAAAAGACAGGTTGAAATTGAATTAGTGTAAAACCATATTTTTGCCATTTGGTACACGGTGGCATTTGGCTTAGATTGGTATAAATTCAGTATATGTCGATAGTCAGCATAAAGAATTTTGTGAACATGCCATTAACCTGGGCGTTGATTTGGATTCAAAATTGTCTATGAAAAATCATTTGGGAATGATTTCATCATCATGTACATATCAACTTCATAGACTATATCGTATTCGCAAATATTTGGATGAAACTACTGCACGTACCTTGGTACATGCATTCATTCATGCACGGGTTGATTATTGTACCAGTCTATTCTACGGTTTACCTGATAAATCAATATACGTGCTTCAATCTATTCAATCATTCAAAGCAGAGCTGCGAAAGTTGTTGTTGGAGGGTCAAAGTTTGACCATGTGACTCAGACATTAAAGGATCTCCATTGGTTGAATGTTGAAAAGCGATTAATCTTCAAAATATGTGTTCTGATGTTCAAGGTCATGAATGAACAACTGCCTGTATATTTGTTGGATGAACTTAAAAAGAGATCTGCGGTTTCTGAAAGCATCAGCTTGAGAAGTGATTATTCAAATCTGATGATGGTTAATAATGCTCTGTTATGTACAGGGGCAAGAAACATTGATCTGTTTGGCCCAAGGGTCTGGAATGCACTTCCTGGATCATTGCGAATGCCGGGATTAACTATTGATATTTTCAGGAAAAACTTGAAGACATAATTATTTTCAATGTGTACTTTTAAGAATAGACACTTTTAAGAATATTGTAAAGACATATTTTCAGTGTGATTTTCATTTGGTTTTTCCATGTCCATTATTTTTGTTTTTCAATCACACTGAAAATATGTCTTTACAATGTTCTTAAAAGTGTCAATTGTTAATCACATTAATATCAATTATTTTTGTCTTCGTTTGTGAACTTACTGATAGCGCTTACGAGAACTTTTTTTAATTGGCACTTTATATAAATTTATCATAATAATAATAATAATAATAATAATAATATATACTATATTTATATATATATGAGTGTAAGCACCTATATAAATATATATATATATACTTATGTGTCTAAGCCCCTATATATATATATATATATATATATATATATATATATATATATATATATATATATATATATATATATATATATATTTGTATATACTTATAAGTGTAAGCCCCTGTTTGTGTGTTTATTGATAAAAGTGTGTGATATTTTTTATCATTTGTTTATTGCTATTGCACAAAAACTTTTAACATACCACCGGTTAAAAAAATTTAATTTGACGACGACAATTTTTCAAGAAAATTAAATTTTTATTTTTTTTCATTGTTAGTAAATTATTATTGTAATATAATAAATAAACTTCATTCAACTGAAGCTGGAGAAATTTGTATCCAAGCTTCCAGGCAATGGACGACAGCCTTCAAAATCTCCTCCACCTCATCGATCAATGCAGCTGCTTCTCCTCTATCTTCCATTACACCTAGAACAGCTTCGAACCTCATGGGATTTAATTTCTTCATTTTCCCCTTCATTTTTCACATCTTTTTTATTATTGAATTTTGCAGCAATATTTTTCAGGACGTCACATGCAACAACGCCGCCCTTCTTTCCAACTCTCCGTACGCATTACAATTTCTTATTTAACGCAGCATTACACTTTTTCTTATTCTCTCTCTAGCATTCCTCTCCCTTCTGCACAAAATAAATTTTTCAAAAACTTTTTAACATGCCACACTCTGCTTTTCTTCACTACTTATATATGCATCGGTTGAATTTTAAAGCAGATAAACAAAAGCACTTTGTACATAGGCTTCAAAAACTTCATATTTAAAATCCAATTTGATTCTGAAAGAAAAGATATCAAAATAGAAGAAAGATTAGGACGTCGTTAGAGAGGCGCGACGTGGAAGCAAGAAGAAGACGAAAAGAGGTAGAAGAAAGAATGCAAGCAACATAACACGGTGCTTCCTACCGGGACACCAGCGTGCACCAAGCTGAACGTACAACAAAGCCAAGCTGCAAATGTACTATTACATGCACAATACATCAACAATATCCGCGTAACCGTAGGAATCGTGGCAAGGAGAAGAGTTGCTTTAAACTGTTCTGTCTCGTGAACTAGATAAACAATTTACATCAACAACAACTACTACATGGTGTTATTAAAAACTTGAAACTAACATGATTAATGACAGTTATTGTCATCTAAATTTGACCTCAACAGCAGCAGCAACTAAAGTCTCCTAATCATCATCATCGACAACATTTGTGAAAACAATACCAAGCTGAACTACAATTTCTACAAAATTAAAAACATAAATACCAGTTTATCATAAAAATCAACAAGCTAAACATCTACAAGAACTTCAGCAACATCACAAACAACAACATCGACAATATCAACAACAGCTTTTTACAACAAAAACAACATCAACAACTTTGACAACAGCATCAAAAACATCAACAACAACATCAGCAACAACATCAGCAACAGCATCAACAACATTCGCATGAACAACAACAACATCATCAACAACAGAAAAGCAAAAGTAATAGCAAAAACAAAATTAACATATCTCTGTCAACGTGGAATGCGGGCAAGAAAAATAATTGATAAAAACAAACATCCGTAATGTTAATCTGTTGAGGAGTTGAACAGCGGCGTGTGCGGAAGATGCAGTGCCGGCTGTTTGTCTCCGCAAGCAAATGAACATTTGTGTACACGTTTAAGTGGAACGTGTGGTGAATCAACGATCTACTCTCATTTCTCTCTCAATTTTCATCGAAACTAGCAACAAAATATTTTGACCGTCGGAACCAGACACAGGCGCGCTGAAAACTTGAGAGCGCTAAAAACAAAACTAATGGTGAATTAAGTCAAAAAATTGACGGTGGTGATATTGACTGTGGTTTTTGTCGATGATGGTGGTGATGATAGTGATGACGATGGTGGTGATGATGGTGATGATGATGATGATGGCGGTGATGATGATGGTGGTGATGATGATAGTGGTGATGATGATGATGGTGGTGATGATAGTGATGACGATGGTGGTGATGATGATGGTGGTGATGATGGTGGTGATGATGATGATGATGATGGCGGTGATGATGGTGGTGATGATGGTGATGATGATGAGATGATGCTGTCGAGACAAATGCATACACGGACTTACTTACCGGATCACGTGGCTTCTCCACAAAACCACACACAGATTCTTCCGACGAGAGAGTATTTTTTTAAGTGTAGAATGTAAAAGCAGTATGTGAACAACTATGCATGTGTGTTGCCTTTGTTTGACTTTTTCTTTCTTGAATTTAAATTAGTTTCAACAAATAAAATTGAATTAAAATAAATACTTTGCGTTTTGACAAAAGAGCTGCTGTCAAATGAATTCGTCGTAAAATATTATTTCTTAAATTGAAATTTTGATTGAATTATTTAAAACTCCATTTACTCTGTATGAATAGCGATTCACCTTTTATTTAATCAGTTCCTTCTTAGAAATGATTTCAAACTTGAAATGTTTCATTTATAGAATAATAACCATTCATCTTAATTATTGTATCTGTGTGTGTGTGTGAGAACAAAACTACTATTTAAATGTATTTAATGTATCTGAATTTAATTGTACCATTAAAACATTAACTAAAATTTTTTAAACAATTATTATTACTTTATAGTTCTCGTCTTCGTAATTATCATCGTCATCATCATCATCATCGTCATCATCATCATCATCGTCGTCTTCATCATCATCGTCGTCTTCATCATCAACATGAACATCACCATGGCAACGATCTCAGACTTGCAACATCTCCACATTCTTCTTCTGCTTCATCTGCAAATTCCAAAGGAAGCCTGGCTCATTTTGAGATTGCGGGCTTGTTTTTGAAATTCGATATTTCATTACGCCAACCAGCATGTACGTACATTACGTTCTTTGTTCATTTCATGGCATTTCATGGCAACTTCTCTGTAGAGCAGGTTTTTTCAGGTCAGTTATTTAAGCTACAACATTTGAAAATATTTTTTATAAAATTCGTCTGATTCGTCGTTATCATATGACAAACAAATGCGATAAGCTTCTTTCTTGTACGTTTGGATTCATTTGAGCTTTCATTAATAAAATTTGAAGAATCGCTTATTTTATTTTGTTTACAGACAGCAAAAATGAACATCGGAAAAAATCAGTCGGCATGCATTTAATCTTTTAAACTTTCTCAACTTCTCGAGAGAGGCAAGCGAGCATTGGATGATGAAGAAGGATTTCCCCCACAAACTGCAGTTGAAAGAGAAACACTTATCAGATTAAATTTTCAAAATGTGTTGAAAGTCGTGTACATGTACATTGTACAATGATAAAAATAAAAGCAGCGTCTTGCAAGAACTTCAGCGTTTCTGTACGAACCACTTCAGTTCAAATTCATTTTATAAAATTTTGAACATAGCATTCGAATCGAATTCATCCATCTGCCTACTCTATGTTCAATGAAGATATAAAATGGTTCATGCCAATGAATTACGTTTCTGGTACATTGATGCATTTTGATATTAAACGTTAGATATGAACTCCAGAGACTCCAATAGGCACAAATTCGATGATTGCTCATGATGCGTTATAAAAAAAAATGCTTGGACTGGACGTCCATGCGAATCACTTGTGAAACACTTTCAAAACTATAAATTTTGGTACTTTATTAAAAATTGTATTAAATTAAATTGAATAAAAATATCAATTAATAAGCAGATTTTGAGTTAAGTAATTTAAAACTCGTTCCATTGATTGCAAATGAAGAGATCACACTGCGTGTCTGTTTGATATCTCCAGCCTGGGTCCGTAACTTACTACTTCCTATTTACAAGGTAAGAACAGTTACAACACACCGCGGAGATTGTGAGCATCCTTGAAGATTGGTATGCAAGGCACGTTGATGATCCATACGCTACTGGGAATGACCTCAAAAATTTGACGAACCAATGTCAGTTGGAGGAGAAGCAAGTAAGAAAGTGGCTGGCAAACAGAAAGTCCAGATCTAGAAGATTTCAATTTGCATTTCTCTTCTTTGTATATAGGTGTCCATTTTAATTTCATGACTATTTCACGTGAGACATATTTCGTGATTTCATCTTTGTATGAACAGTAGCCAATATCTTTGCACGAGAACAATCCAGGCTCTAGAAGTCGGAGATAAAATTTTTCGTTGAACCGGAGTATGATAATTTTCATTCGACTCCGAAAAGTGATGGAAGTTAAACAATTTTTTTTGTTCGGGAAATTTTTAAGATGTTGTTTTTTGAACGATGAGTAAGTGCAGCGACGTACAATCATCTTCAATGCTGAGAAATACACAAAATTATCTTCAGAAATACATTTATATTGACTGATTTCAATTGTTTTTTAAACGTTTTTCAATAGGTTATACAAGAAAGATGATGAAGAAACAGTTGAAAAATTTCATGGAGGCCTCAACCCGGAGTCGGAGTGGGGAGTCGAAGTCGGGAATTGGATAAGGAAATTTTCGCCTGGAGTCGTAATCGGAATCAGTTTTTTTTTTAAGAGGCCTGAGTCGGATACTTTTCATCGGACTCGCGGCTTGGACGCGGACACATTGGACAACCACACTTTTAAGCACATGCCCACGCATGCAAACATATGCCTACACTACACATTCAACCACATACATACACACACGCACACACACTCAAGCGTATAATAGGTAAGTTGTTTCGAGACTGTCACATGACCCGCGTCAGTTGGGACATTGTTTGTATCAGCGAGATCTGCACTTAACAAAGTCCAAATATACACATGCGCACATACGAAAGTGACACATGGTGAACATTTTTTTTTAACTAATCAATGTTTAATCTAGTTGGATCTATGAAGATGAAAGAGAAACATCAAGGATTGATGTTTCGGGAAGGAGCACCTCTGATGAAAACTGCCATGCTTTATTTTTGTAGACGTTAATTACATAATTGCAGGCTCAATTAAACATCATTAACATTTGTACATGTTGAAAAAGTTAATGCAATTGAATTGCAAATATATTGAAGTTTGAAACAATTGATTGATATTGATGTCGAAAACCAAACTTGTTTTGTCATTTGAAATAACCTAAACATTTTGACTTCATGAGAAACATGTAACTTCAACTTATATTTAAGTTTATCAAATTCAAAAAAAGTCTTATGTAGAGAAATTAAACTATGAAGAAACAATTTATTTGCATCAATTAATTAAATTAATTTATAAATTTTAATTAGCCAAATTAATTTATAATGAGCGGTTGAAAGTTCATCATGCGAAACGACTTCAAAGACAGAAAATAGAAAAACTGAGCAATACTCAGCAACAACTTCCTTGATTAAATAATTACTGAGCCAATAAAGTAAAAATTCACTTTATAGAGTGCCACTCAATTATTCAATTGACACAAACTTTAATTGGGACAGTTGATTGAGAGAGGATCCGCTCGTCTTGAATGATGTTTAGAAGTTACCCAACCATCTTAATTGCTCCACCACATTTCTGCCTATAAATATGGAGCACAAAAGATTCTACTGAGCATAACTGAAAATTCTCTACACTATCACATTGACCTAGAAAACATAAGTCTGCAAATAAGAAATAAATCTAGCCAGATAAAAAAATTTAGTTTGAAAAACAATAAGTTGAAATATATTTGAGTTCGAAATAATTAGAAATAATAAAAACTAATAAGAAATTAATTACAGCGTGTAAAACATTTCAATGGACAGTTCAAGAAAAGCTACTTCCTTGGGAACAAAAGCTGATGAACATTCAGCTGACATTGGGAACGCAAAAAATCTTTCTAAGAACAAAATCTCATTGAACAATAGTGAACAAAGAGACAAATCAACCGAAGAAAGCGGCTACTACACAACATCATTTGCTGCTGATGTTCACACAAGTTCAATTCACTCGTGGAAAACAAATGAATCTGTGGAAAGTTCGATGAACAACAAAATGTTCAAAATGAATAATCTCTGTTCCAACATCCCTAACTCCGTCGATGAATCCCCCTTGAAACACAAATTTGTGTTGAAACGACCCTGGGAAGATAACGAGAAACTCTCGTCAGCCGATCCCAACACGCCATTCAAAAAATTCCGCGCTGAAGTGGATGGTGGGGAGGACTCATCATTGAATTTGACACAACAATTCAATGCACATGTGGATAATTCCAATCTTCACGTTTCTCAACTATGTGCAAGATTCAAAATGAATTGTAATGATGTGATACCTTTCAATCCACAAATAACCAGCACTCCAGCATTCAAATCAACACAGACTGACTCCAATTCAATTACCAACAACAGTCCGGACCCAGTCTTTAGTCCGCCAACGATTCCAACAACAAAAAACATATTCTGGACGGAGATTGTGAGCCTCCTTGAAAATTGGTATGCGAGGCACGTTGATGATCCATACGCTACTGGGAATGACCTCAAAAATTTGACGAACCAATTTCAGCTGGAGGAGAAGCAAGTAAGAAAGTGGCTGTCAAACAGGAGGTCCAGATCCAGGAACACACTCAAATACAATGGAAAGAAACATCCGCTTCGCAGAAACAAACAACATTAATTTTAATCTTGTAAATTCATTTCTGGAAATTTTTATTATTTCATTTGTAAATATTTTTTTTATTTTTTTTCTTACAAACATTCATTTTGTACAGAATGGCATTTCATTTTTTGCACAATTTCTTTTACATTTTAATTTCATGACTACTTCACGTGAGACATTTTGTGATACATTATAATAAAATATAACCTGCACAGTTTTATCTTATAGTTGATATGGAGAAGAAGCAAGTAAGCAAAAACAAACAACATTAATAACCTATTTTTACATTCGATTTTGTAGTTTTCTCTGATTTCATTTATAATTTTTTTTTTCATTTATTATTTTTCGACAATATAAATTTTGTACAAATTGAAAATTTTCAATTTTTTAAAAATGAATCAAATCAAGCCATTCAAAATATTTAAAAAATTTTTTAACATAATTCTTGAAGCAGAGGTATTGAATTTATAATCTTGTAAAAAGATAAATTTGATTAACGATAACAAGCAATAAATTAATAAATATTTGAGTTCCAATTATTTAGAGTATTATAAGAGTTAATATTAAATTAATAGCCGTTTGAGTAAAAAATTCAAAGGACTGTTTAAGAAAAGATAGCTCCTTGGGAACAAAAAGTGATGAATGTTCGGTTGACATCGAGAAGACAAAAACATTTCTCAAAACAATATGAACAAAGAGACAAATCGACCGACGATTTTTTATTAGTGAAAAGGGGACAAGTAGAAAGTGCTACTATCAGTGGCGGATCTAGGGGAGGAGAGGTGCAGGCCCTAAAAAATGTTTAATAAATCTTCATTATATATATAAATATACATACATATATATAATATATATATATATATATATATATAATATATATATATATATACACAACACACCATTATTTACATTTAGATTTATCATTATACTTGACAATTGTTAAAATCTAATTTCGGAAATGAATTTTATGGAATAGAATGGAATAATAATTATTTCCAAAAGTATTCTATGACACCAATTCCAGACTAAGCCATGATTTCTAGAATGGTGTAGTTTTCTCAACAATGCACCATGATCATTTGAATCAAATGCTTTTGATATATCAATGAATTTACCCATAGTTGACAGCTTTAAATCTATATTTTTGGATATAAATTGTGTCACATACAAAATTGCCAATCCTGTAGAACAGCCTTTTTTAAAACCATATTGACATCTTTTTTTGATTGCTGTGTATTAATATCACCACACACACACAATATTGGAAAGTGATCTAATAAATCTGAATATATAATTCCTGAAAAATGAATCAAATTGTTGTTTGTGAAAATATTATCTATAAGCGTTGCTCACGTTGTCCGTTGTGAGCGATGATAAACTGGAATCGTTCCGGTTGACATAAGACTAAAAGTTAATTAACATATTTTTGACGAAATATGATAATCCGAAAACATTTCCATAGTTGGGAATGGCCAAACACGAATATTAAATATGTATGTGACATCAAATAGTTTTTGCAGAAACATTCTGTATGACTAAGTTTCATAGCGGAATAGCTAGAATGTAAAAACATAAACATCAGAGCCATACAGTTTAATTTTTGCACTTACAACGATAGCCCAACAACATTATCTTGTCGCGCCCCATTATTCTGATTGATGGCTTTCATCAAGCTTTTGACGAATCCATTTAAAATATGATGAATCGATACCAATTTTTCCCATTACATTTTTGCACTCTGTCTAAAAACTGATGATACGCAAAAAAATTGTTAAAGTAACTGGTAAGGTAAAAAAATCGTTTCATAAAAATTTGTAGTTAAGCAGCATAATATTATAAACAAATGTTTGTAAATAATCACAAAGGCCTTGAAGGGTTAAATTCTCAAACATCCACAATTTTTAATGATCAACTTCATCAGATTTAATTCAAAATTTTTATTTTAGGTTAAGGTGTTTCATTGCACATCAGCAAACGCATTTCAACATTAAAATAATTTTCATCCTCTCGACCTCCTGTACCTACCATTGACCACAAACTCCCTGGCTCACTTCGACATTGAACAACTCTGCAAACAGATGTGTGTCTGAGTGAAATAACAACATGGAATAAAATTGTTGACCAGCACCCTCGAGTTTGACACACACAATGATCATATTGACGATGACAATGATGATATTGTTGTTGTTGACGCTATTGTTGTTGTTGTTGATGATGATGATGATGATGATGGTGATGATGATGATGATGACAATGAAAATATTGACAATGGTGATGTTGATGATGACGATGACGATGTTGTAGACAATGATGGTGATGAAGATGTTGTTGCTGATTTAGATGATAATGAGGATGATGTTAATGTTGACAACTATGATATTGACAATGCTGATGCTGATGATGACGATGTTGGTGATAACGAAGGAGAGTGGTGTAGGCAAGTATTTATCAATTTTTCAACAGCTCTCAAACTTATACTAAACTTCATCGGAACTTAATTAAGAGATGAATATTATATAACAACTGTGATGGGATAACAAAGAGTGACAGCACTACTCACCATCGCGCCGCTCTTCACGCTAAACTGGGTTTTCTTGTACCTTTTATCTTGCAATATTTTCGACAGCGTAAGCTTAAACTAAACTTCATCAGAATTCAACGATAATTAAGGATTGTTCAGAGAGGCGAGAGTTTTGTATAATAATACACTATAATATAATATTTAGAAGTAGGTGTTTTGACAATGCCTTTCTCTTATGTTAGTGAAAAATTGAAACCCCTGACAACACAAACAAAGGTTATTTTGGATCAGTTGCTAATAGCACTCAGACAGAAGTTTGATTCCAATTAATTTTTAATGTTGACACTGAATATTACAGAACTCCAGATGCTTTTGAATAATTTCTTAAGTTGTTTTTTTTGTGTGAAAGACTTGAAAACATTCAAATAATATAAAAATAAGAGTGTGATATATGAAAAATGGTAGCTCTTATTTTACAGCGTTTCACATTAATTTGACTTCAAAAATATTTCAATAACATCCTCGAATAAAATGTTAAAAATAATTACTAAATATTCTTCCAAATAAAATATTCCAAATAATTGTTAATTATAACTCCAAATAAAACATTTTAAACTTCACTGACGCATGATAGAGTCCGTTGGACCGAGGCCGTCCCTGTCGACGTGGTTGAAGTAGTTGATGGAGCTGCAGTTGTACGACTGGCCCGCGTACCGACCTGTGTGTAAAATTGTTAAAGCATCAACACTAGAAATATAACGACAGAAATCTCGATGATCATACATGCAAACAAATAAGAAGACGATCATGTAAACAAAAAAAGCAACAAAGCAGTTGATTTAAGAACAAATAAGTAAACCAATATACACTGCAAACAGTTGATTGCAGACACTTCCGGGAAGTTGATGAATGAAAAAAATGTTATTTTTTGACATGGTTTAACAAAAAATTGAAAAAATAAAAATGACGACACTAATAAACGATTATTTCATGCTGGTATGCATATTTCAATAGGGCGGGGCGGGCGACGATTTGTTAGAAACGCGCATCTCCACTGAACGCGAATCCTCAAAAAAAGTCATGATGCTGTGTTGCATTATTTAGTTTCATTTTTGATGATTTCAGTTCAAATTTTGTCAAGTGCAATGTCCCACTTTAGAAGCGATTTTTTTTTGCTTGCAATTATTGAGAATGTATAAAAATAGTTAAGTTGTTTCGATTTGTTGTTATATTTTGTTATAGACAAATGAACAAGTTAAGAGGTGATGTTTGAAAATTTGCGCTATATGTTAATTAATTAGTTTTCACATCAAACTTTAAAGTTTTTAATTATTTATAATTTTTATAAAAATATGAAATTTTATTTTAATAAATTTGTTAGCAGTTTAGAACCTTTGAATTTTTTTAAATCCGGCCTAAATGTAAGTTGTTAATGTGTTGCAGAATAATTGATGTATTTTTTAGATTAATTTTTCAGTAATTTATACAATAAATAATTAGAGATCAATTTTCATTTTCATGTTTCCATGTGTATGTGTGTGTAAATATATACTTTTTTTATTAGATGGAAAAGATAGGCAATAGTAAATTAATAAAGCAAGTTCATGAAAAGGAGAGGCAGGGGCTGTTATGTTACACGGGTTGAATAATTTCGATATTTTCTTTATTTAAATAAATTTTTCAATGATCTTATGCACTTATAATCTTTGGTTAAAATTTGACCTTTTAACAAACAAACTTCTGCAGTTGCGATATTAGTTCCGTTTTAACAGCGTTTTTTTATCGCATACTGTGGTAAGTTTTCACTTTTTCATTCTTTTTATTAAATTATAATTAATATAAGAATTTATTTAAAGTTAACGTTATTAAAAGCTACTAAAACTTTTTAAAAAGAGACTTAAAGTAGGTTTCGTGCTTTAATTTTCCGCATTATTCTATTAGTCATTTTTGAACTAGTGGTTGCGTATTGGGGTTGTTTGTTGCAAACCTTCTTACAAAACCCCATTTCCCGTTGGCTTTTTTTGACAAACTTGCAACATTTTTCACTAATAGAAATTGTTTTATTTTCATTATTTATTCCTATTAATTAATAACTTCATTTATTTTAGCTTAATTAAGGTAACATGAGAAATTACATTAAAAAAACTGAACGGATTCGCGTAACTGGTTTTTTTTTCATTTTAACGGCATAAATGACACTTGTTACATTCAACACCGACTTGTGTATACCAATCAACCAGTATATATATATAAACATATATATATATATATATATATATATATATATATATAGAACGTATATACATATATATACACATCTTCTATGCTATGAAAATATTCGTTTTAATTTAGAGCCACCATCACTCGTGAAAACACGCTGACGTTTATCTGTGAAATCTTATTAAGATAGGCAAATGGGGGCAGCTTCAATAAAAAGAGAAAAATTAAAAGAGTTTTCCAGTTTGGTTTGATTTGTTTTTTATTTCCAAAAAATATTTCAGCATTTGAAAATTGCACAAGTCAACTCTTTTCTTTTCCTGAATTTGTCCTGAATATTATCACTAATTTTAAATATTTGAGCATTACCCTCCACCTTTTATTTGTAATCAGAAATAAAGTTTAAGACGTTAGGTGAGCACAATTTCATCCAAAAAAGTAGCATAAAGAATTGCATTTATACGTAATTGCTTTGGTGCAATCCTGCGGAGATACGAACGTCAGTTAATTTATATGTAGAAAATATTCTCAGTATTTTTATGAAAATGTGAATGAAATGTATGGAAGCGTATATTCTTCAATTTTAAAAAAGTTGTGTCAAAAGTCTGGTTGACTTGTTTGTCATGTAGCAATGATTATTCAGATAGATATGATATGATGTCTGTCAAATTTAATTGTTTCTTCTAGTCTAATAAAGACTAAAACACTAATTAAGCTTTTTACACATTTCCATTTGCGAATAATGTGCTTTAAAATAAACATTAATGTTTTTATAAAGCACCTAACATGAATATATGTCAAAAAACGAACACTATATTTTGTTGAGTTGAAAGATCGAATATTTGAACATCAGACATGGAGAATCTAGAGCAAAACCTGTACTTATCAAATATATTAAAATTTGGTATGGTGGTCCTTGTTAGCTTGAAACAAACAGAAACAAATTTACTAACTAAAGGAAATGTTTGCGTGCTTGTTTGTATTTGTGCTTACGTGGGCTCTACAGATTGTTCCATCTACTAGACGTAGAGATCCGATGTGTTTCAACTTCACATTCACTCGATAACGTGCCTCATTTCAGGCTTATACAAAACTTTTTCTGCAGTAATTCTTATTAACGCTGATAAAAATTCATCAGCTGTTGTAGATCGAAGTAGGTTTTTACAATTTTAAGCTAACTTGAATCTGTACTGGACTGCAGATGTGCTGAACACTGCAAGGGTAGTAAATATTTTGTAAAACATCATTAGATCAGGATATCCAGATAACTAAGATAGGATTTTTAGTGGTTTTATATATATCTCTAATTGTTCCATTTTTGGATAGAATGTAATTGTGCATTCATTTTTAACATAATGTCGGTTTCATTGTCAACTTCTTCATCTGACTGAAGAATCAGTTTCTATTAATTTGTTATCCTCTTTAGATGATTTTTCGTAATTTTTCTTTGAACAATTGGTAAGATTTTTTGAAACCATTTAGATTAGATGCAACTTTTCCGAATTGACGCCGTACTGGTCACATGTCATCTGAATTTCACTGGCTTTTATATTACAACTACTTTGTAGTTTTTAGGAGAAAAAAGTGAAAGTTCTTTCTTGAATGTTAAATTTTGTTGTTCAAACTTACTGTTCATTTGATTTATTAACCCATCTAAGACAGTTATAAAAATATAAAATTTCATTTTATCAAGTCCGGCTAAACATTCATCATTACATCGTTCATCATCCATCCTTTACTTAGCACGTCGTTTTTCCTACGCCCATGACTGCTCTAATAATAAATGTCTTCATGATATTGATAAATTTAAAAAATAGGGGGAGAATTTCCCTCCTAACTCAAACTGGAGGCAATTGCCTCCTCCCCCATTCTGTAGGCGCCCTTGATACCTAGAACTGGAATGTTCTTTGAGATGGAAGTCTTTTGTTTCTGCACATTTCGTGACGTATCTTATAAGCTTCGTACTTTAAAGACCCCAACTACTTTTCGTCGTCGTCTTAAATTCTATCATTCCAATCAGGATTATTTATTTTTGATTAATAATCTATTGTTGCAATAATTATTATTATTGTTTGTTAGCATTGTTTTATTTATTTTATAAATTTGATTATCTTGTTTTTCATGCAGAATACTGCTTGTGACCAGCTGGTTTTGTTGATGGTTTTTGTCTTTTTCGTTATACTGGTTTTGTATGTGTTGGTCTGGTTTATTGTATCATTGTGGTATGCATTGTACTGATGGACACATTTTTCGTATGTTTTGGAGTGAATTTGTTTGAATAATTAAATAAAGATATATATATATATATATATATATATATATATATATATATATATATATATTTGTTTATATATATATATTAATATATATATATATATATATTTATTTATTTAAATATATAAGCATACATACCGACACTCTGAACTTTTTTCAGAGAGAAAGATTTTTAAATAGTAAAAAGCTTTTAGCGTCCTAACGTTGTTGTTAATGTTATTTTTTTACTGTCGTATTGTCGTTTTTGTTGTTAATGTTATTTTTGTTGTATTTTTGTTGTTGTGTCTAGCTTTAAATAAATAGAATATTTGTTATATGCAGTTTAAATAACTTGGGCAGTTTCTGTTTTGTAAACAAATTCACTTAAAATTCTCGAATTTTAAGGTGTAGCACAGATTGCAAGTGCGAGTAACTCAAAAAGAGCAGCAGTCAAGAACGAAATATTTTTAAGAAAAAACATTTTGCGTATTTCTTGGTGGCGTTGTTTTGCAATTGTAATGCGTAGTAAGGTCTGTGAACATTTGTCATTCACTCTGAAGCGCTATTTGATTTCGTCACGTCTGGTTTGGTCGTTCTCAATGTCAAACGGCAATTGCCTCCTGATTGTTTTTTCTCGTGATAGAGATGAACGCCGCCTGCCCGTGCATGTCTCGTGAAGCACTCTAACGTTATTGTAGTCGACTGTTCACGATTCGACAATAACATTAGACCGAGCAAAAACATCACAGAAATAATATTGTAACAATGTGTAACAATTTTTTGCATTGATTTTAAACATTCTGTATCTTAAAATACCCATTACATACTGCTAATAAGACTAGTTATGTTTACAAAAGAATTTTTTCTTGCATGTTTTTCAATATCTATTCCATCATGTAAACGTACATGAATGTCAAGGTCATTTATTTATCATCTGACAGTTTTTTCTACAATGGAATTATTAGTTTATTTTGTTGACGGCAGCTTAGTGACTTTAATTCGTTTTCTTATGTATCATAACGCTCGGGATATTGTTATTATTTTATTATACATTATTATCCCACGTTTCTAACAAAAATTTAACAAACAATGGCGGTGACAAAAATGAACTCAATGATTTATTTCGCCAATAAATACAAGTGAGTTTCTTCGCTCGTTCAAATCCAACACACAGAATACAGCATAGCTTTATAATCCCAACTAAATTATGCCATTATTTGTAAAACTTCCGTATTCAAAATTTTTGTTTGTTTTTATGTATTCAATCAAGCTTGCATGCAATATATTTTCAAAAATTTTAACATCTTTTGAATGACCATAAATGAATGCTACAACTGCAATTGCGTATATTTACCTCTGCTCTGTTTTAAGCATTGCAATGTTTTTGTTACACATTTCCGGTTTTTAAAATTGTTTCATAGTTGTGGCCTGTGGTGTGTGGTTGTCGTACAAAGAACAATAAATTATATACACTGGGGAATTACCAACATATCTGACGGAACACTCTTTTTCAAGTTTATGTCTTTTGAATCAATTCAAATAATGAAAACTAGTACGCTAAAATTTCATATACACCGCGTATGCTATTCGATTTAAAACGAATAGCATTTTAAAGAAATATAATAAAGAGAAAGAGTATTCAAGAACGAGCGGCCAAACGAGTGCTGAAAGTGTTAACAGCATCTTGGAAAACGTAAAGTTAATATCGATGATCTTGCCACAGAAATTGTAAATTGATCACTCGAGACGAATCAGTGAAACCGAGCTACAAAAATTATTGAAGGACAAAAACAATTACGTAGCAAACAGTTCAATTTCTTTGTCACCATTTATTTCATTTGAATTATACAATTTTCTGATTTTTTTGGCTATAAATGATTAACATTATCTCTCCTTTTATGAAATATTGGGTATTATCTAAAAAACTTTAGAACATCGTAATATTAGATTTTCATAAGTTTTTGATCTGTAAACTTGAAATTATTTGTAACTAAAAATACTATTTTTAAAACATTTTTATTGATGCAGGGGTGGAGCCAGGCAAGATGTTGTAGAAGTAAGATGGTGGGCAATCAATCAGCAGATGTAGGACGCTGAATTATTAAAAGTCATATTGCATCTCGTTATTAATCGAGCATGAATTCAATTGGAGCAAATATCTTGCTGGCAACCATCTTCTCGTTCAATCATAATCAGTCCTGTAGTTTCTACCACTACTACTACTACTAATACTACTAACACTACTACTACTACAACTACTACTACTACTACTAATAATAATAATAATAATACCACTACGACTACTGCTGACGCTGCCGTCACTACAGGAGTTGCGAAATAAGATTGTTATTATTATCATTATTATTATTATTATTTCGGTTATAATGAAATACAAATTTTGTGAGTTTATAAATTCACCATTGAATTTATAATTTCCAGCACTATATAAATAAAAATAAAAAAATGTAAATAAATAAATAAATATATGTGTATATAAAGAGAGAGAGAGAGAGAGAGAGAGAGAGAGAGAGAGAGAGAGTTGAGACTGTGGTACATATAATTAATCACTGCGTTTTCATCTTTGATGTCTGTTCATATATATATATATATATATATATAATACAATAATTAAACATAGTTAACAATATTTCAAAAGAATAAAAATTTCATTAATTTATTAAATCAAACTGTTTTTTATAGTTAAAACCAAAAGATGAGAGTAAAGCTAAAAATGAGACAGAAAAGCAAGAAGCAGAAGAAGGAAAACCAACGTACGTAAAAAAAAATCTGTAAAACGAACAAAATCACAACTGCTAGCAACTGACACCACAACAATCGCACTAACTTGAGAACGTTCTAGCAACATGAAGATGCACTAGCGGTGCATGCATGCATTCGGAAAACAGACGAACGAACAAACCATCGAACCAAGTACGAACATTAATCATGCAATAATAAAATACGGTTATAAACAGAAGCAAGCAATGCGACTTACTATCTTCACTGCATCTCTTCCAGAGGCCACTGTAGACAATCTGATAGTAAACAGTGCCGTTGAACGTGTAAGACCTCTCCCAGGTCTTCAACCAATAATTCGTCATCGTGGCAACAAGTAGGCAGCAGAAGGAACCGCACGCCCCCGCTTGTCCCAGCCCCCACAATGTTTGGTTGCTGGAGGGGCAAGAAGCTCCTTGTCTGCCCCCCTTCACCAACTCATCCATGCTTCCCTGAAAAAAATTTCCAAGATTATTATTTACAGGGATGCGAAATTATATCGATGGGGTATGAATGTTTCAATCGCCAGCGATGTGCACATGCACAACAGTGTTTTGTTGCTGCATTGCTTTATTTATTTGAATATTTAATAATGGTAAATCTTTTCAGTTTTTTGCTCATATGTAAATTTCGCTAATTGGGCCATGCATAAGAAACCAAAAGATGTGAAAACCTTAGGCTGGAAGAACATTCAAATCTAATCCATAGCAATTGGATCGAATATGAAAAAATGTTTTCATATAAATTATTTCAATTATTTAGCATAAGTTATCTAACATGAAAAATTACTTTAAAATTAAGACCTTCTTTTTTATCAAAAAATTCGTGATGATGATTTACTATGATTTATTAAAATAAGAAAAAAACATTATTAGATAATGAATAATGAATGAATAAAAAGGAATAATTTATTTGTTTGTTCGTTCATTTCTTTGCGCATTTATTTTCGGTGTTATACCTAATCCAACAAAATTAGTGATAAGACATATCAATGAACTTTATATAAAAAATTTCTAATGTTCTTTAATTTTTTTAAATAATTTGTTACCTGCAAAATTAAGTTCTCATATTTTCGTATGAAGTGTTAACCCACAATTTTTATATCTTTAAAAATGTGGCCTGGAGTTTACTCTTTCATCTAAATTGTCTTCTTTAATACTGAATGCTTTGTTTGAAGGTTGTTACTTTGGTTCTCTGCTTTGTGTTCGGGCATATTTGATTCATGATTCATTCGAGCACATAAAACTAACGAGCGGCATTTCCATATGGTAACATCCCTCGCAATGCAACAACATTATTTATGCTTTCAACCGACTTCGCCATCCTCTTCCTCTTTTTGTTTCTTTCCTACAATTTTATTTCCAAATTTGGCCACATCTACCTGCTAAGAAATGCGAGTGTTTTTTTTTAATTAATGGTCAGAAATGTTGGAAAGAATTTAAAAGGAAGTGAAGGGGCTAGCTAAATAGGAATCTTTTATTTTTCTTGTAGTTGTATGTTGTTGTTTGATGAACCTTCTACCGTAATTATCAGTCGCATTTGAGTTTTTTAATTGCAGTTTCATTGACAAAATATTTTCATGATAATTTCTTCACTTAATGAAGTTGCGTTGGAGTGTTGTTGCCTTCAGGATTTCAAGTTTATTTGACAGAAATATTTTTTATAAAAAATAATTATGCATCTATTTATGATGCAACGCAGTGATTCATAGAAACGTTCAAACGATGTTTAAAACATTACGCTTTGTTTTTTCTTAAAATTTCAGTCAATAAAAGTCAATTTCTTAAAAATTCTTATTTACAAAATTTAATAGGATAAACTGTTTCAAAAACGTGACCAGCTATTATGTTCAAAACGAGTTACGTAGTATTACAACAAAGAGTTTTAACAAATAATTTTTCACATTTTCAAATATTTATCATTTTTAAACATAACGGGTGTATAAATTATTTGCACATATTAATTAAAACTTTAAGCAAGAAATCTTTAAAAGCAGAGTTCTTCAGCCTGTCGTCTAGTAGCATTTGCTTCACGTTGTTGGCCTCTTTAGATGCAAATGACTTCTTGCGTTTGTATGCCGTATGCTATACAATGCATGGAATGTTAGTATGGTATCCATTATACAATATATGCGCGGAATGTTTAGGTGCTGTATAGTGTTTACTACAGTTTGTATGTTTTATGATATACAAACAATGTGTTCTTGTATGTTTTATGATATACAATGTGTTCTCGTATGTTGTGTACTTTATTACAACGTATACATGATACGTCTGGGTGCTTTATAGAACACAATGTATACATGAAAGGTTTCAATATGCAAAGCATCAGTGGGAGTCGCTTAATCGGACCGCATGGCCGAAGTGACCGAGTTAAACGGCTAAATTTGTTGTGACATGCTTTTAGATAGTTAAACTATTGCACTAAAATTTATTATTTAGGAGATAACCAGTTCAAATGTGTTGGTTAAGAGACAATGCTCTGTGAAATATTGCATTTGTTAAAAAAGCATGTGAAAATATGGATATAACAATCGTTACAAAACAGCATTGCTATTTTCTTAATTTTTTATCTCATTGAAAATGTTTGTTTTAGGCGAAACAAACAGCTTAACACAAATTAACGCATTTTTTGTAAAGAATTCTTTGCGTAATGTTTTATTTATCATTTCCCTTTTTCGTTAAAATAAAATCAAGTATTTTTTGTTTTTACAAATTTTTTGGAATTTATTACAAAATGACATTTTAAACCAAAAAACCGCTTCCAGCAACCAATTAAAATTTAATAAGCCTACTTTTAACATTTTAATTCTGTTCCCATATTTAACTTCAAATTTTTTTATATTTTTGCCTTCGAAAAAAAACGTGCATACAATTTACTCGCTTG
>NW_008704902.1:6655939-6724674 GCF_000326865.2 Helobdella robusta | reverse complement strand
CAGAAGCGATGCAATGAACGTGGTGTTGGTTGGTGGACTTCGGTGCTGTGGTGGGCAATGATTAATCACTGTTAACTTCTGTTGGCACATGTCGCCAGTTCAATGGAAACAAATTTATTTCTCCGTGTTTCATATAAGCATTTGCCGTAATTGAAAAACTTGGTGATGGATCATTTCAGTATTGCGATTCGCATTTATTGAGAAATTATATTCTTGCCGGTTGTTATTGATTTATTAATGCTTAGTGAAAATTTCGGGTGAGTTCAAAAATGAATGTTAGTAAAATTTGTTAAATACCCAAACTATACACAATAATTTTGAAACTTTATATAAAATTATATCAAATCATAAAATAAAAAAAGTTAAATTGTTTCATAGGTCAAATTAATGTTATGATTAAATTTTCCTGGAAGTTGTAAATAAAAAATAAAAATTGCTCTTCTGTGAGAAATCTTGAATAAAAAATGATCCATCACTTTCAGACAGCTTTGCTAACTAACATATATAAAAACAAGTTGTGTTAAAGTTAAAAATTCATTTTTATTTTGCTCCAATGTATATTCTCTATAACATGGGAGGGAAGACAGGGGCATATTGAACCAATTTTTAGTACTCAACTCATTAAATTTTTATTATTGCGTTAAAACTTTTTGAAAAAAGTCATTATTATGTAAAAATACGTCTATTACGTATCGCAAAAAATGTATTCAACTCTAGCGTGTTTTTTGACATTAGAAGGGTGTCAGGGTGTCTTTACGAATCTGAAAAACTAATCAACTCCAGGCAATATTTCGTCAAGCAAGCATTCTTCGTCACCAGTAGAGACAAATTTCTTGGCTGAATGTAATCTACACTGAAATTTGACAATGCAGAATTTTGAGCGTTGTTGTATTTTTACAATATCTAAACAGTATCGCACGGACAAACAATCAGCCACAGACCCTAATTTAACCTCTAGGGCCTTTCTCACAGTAACCAACATTATATCCATAGACGAATTTAGACAACTTTGACGGGGAGAGCCAAGAAACAAACCAAATTTTCGAGTGTGTGGCCAAAATAAGACTGGTGGCAACGTTTTTTCTTAAAAAATTGTTTTCTTGTGTAAAAACTGATGTTTTACTGAGTTTCATTGAAAATACTGCTCACATCGTTTTCCTACCGTTCTTTGCTGTCAATATCTGACCATTCTGATAGATTCTGCTTCAAAAACAAACACAGTTTTAAATTTTGAACTAATATAAATACAGTTTACTGTGCCCTAACAACTTGGTTCAATTTGCCTCAACCATAGTGATTCTAGTATTTCAACTGTAGCCTCATCAACATGTTACCAAGGCCTGAAATCAAGTACGTACTGTTTTACTGGATAAAACACTACAAAAATATATATCGTAAATTTATTTACTCTTTTGCAGTTGTATTTTAAAGAACAATCACGTCAACGAGTGAAAATTATTCGAAAAAGGCAAAATCATATAAGCGACATTAGCTTGACAATTTGCAGACATAAACGTGACAGATTTACTCAGGTAGTTCATTACGCATTAATAGTTATAATAAAAAAGGCCTACCGGTATTTGTTATAAATAGCAAATTCACTCAACTGGTTCAACCTCCCGTGATTAATAAGGCCCGGTCTCTCCTATATTCGTTAAACTTCAAAAACTTTGGAACAAAATACAAATGGATGTTTCGATGGCCTGAAAGCATTTATCGAGGCGAGATGAAGAATGGCAAAAGCATCTGAGTTGTGATTTTATGGAATAATTAACAGAAAAAGGTTTTAAAAATAGGTTGAAGTTATTTTATATCTTAGTAGTAAAATTTTTTGGATACAACGGACACAATTTATTTGCACAAGAAGAAATGCCATTAAAACGACAAATTTTTTGAAATTTAGTTACACCGTCACCTACTTTAATTTTTACTTTTATCCTCGTCCATTCATTTTCGGTATTTTAATTATTATAAAACTCTGGCAAGCGGAAAGTTTTTTTTTTATAAATTTTTCATTGTAAAATAAGTTTTTGACAATAAAATAATTTTCATTGTAAAATAAGTTTTTAACAATTTTTTTGACCCCCCTCCCCGTGTCATAAACTGCCACAAATCGACCAACCCCCAAAAATAAGCATGTCACAAAACTTACACCAGTGAAAAGTCATTTAACAATGTAATTGTTCTACGCATTTTATTTTTTATTGATATCAAAATAACGAATGACAAGTTTATATGACGATAGTTTGATATCTAGATGCTTTACCGTAGTTAAAATAGAACGAATTATATTAACTTCTACACCTACATGTCGGTAAACTTTAATGATGGCATTTAAGCTTTATTTAATATTCATGAGCTATTTGCTCGCTTGAAAACTTTAATATTCATTTTGCGCATATATAATGATATAGAATTAGCAAGTTATAAATTTAATAAATTCAACAAAATAACTTTGAAATTTGGCAATATTTTTCATAATTTTTTAAATTGTACATGGCTAACAAAAATAAGAAAAAAAATATTCTCAGCTGATTTTAGACATGCAGGCAAACATCAATTGCCTTTTCTTGACAATCCTACCCTTCTCCTTTTTGTTACTTTTTTAGTCTTATCCGGGATTGATTATTATCCGGGATTTTATCCGGGATTGATTATTGTAACTCGCTTTACTATGGTCTTCCTGATTTTACACTCTATCCTTTAAGTAAAGCTCTGCTGTTCGTCTAGTTGCTCGTGCCCCTTTCTTTTCTCATATATCTCCATATCTTGTTCCCTTGCACTGGCTACCCTTAAAATATAAAATGATCTTTAAGATCTGCACATTAATTAAGCCTCAATAAAAATTATTTTCTAAGCATTTAACAGATATATTATTAAACTTAAACGCCCCAGTTTACGATCGTCCTTTTTTTCTCACTTCTTAACTATTGTTAAACACTCTATTGCTAAATCTGCATTTCCTTTTTTGGTCCTTTTCTCTGGAACTCTCTACCTCCATTTCTGACTAATTCTCAATCCTTTACAAAGTTCACAGCGGATCTCAAGACCCATCTGTTTGAAAAATTCACTGAGGAGCGCTGTTGAACATCGCGAAAGTAGTTCTTTACAAACTAATTGATTTTATTTTTGCTCCTCTAACAACAGCAAGCACATCAATAAACATCACTCACATGCCACGCTATAAATTAAATTAAATTTTCCATGCTTTAGTGCTTATTTAAATGCAGGCAACTGAAATATTGGAATGTACATTCAAATTATCATCATTTTTATCTATTCGTTTATAATATTTCAAGCCAACACATTCAATCAAATTAATTAAACCAAATTAATATACCAGCAGTATACGTCTGGTACCAGAAGTGTAGTCAAAGGGGGCTTTGACGCTGAAAATTAAAAAAAATTTAATATTATTTGTTTAAAACAACTCAATTACAGGGAAATTAATTGGTATTTGGAGACCAAATAAGAATAATACTAAAATATCGAACTAACTTTAAAAAAATTCCAAACTCGCCCACAAGACATCCTCAGCAGCTGCATCTGTTCTAAGGATCCAGATCTGCATCCATCCGTTTGACACTGCAGCATGATGTTGAGTTTTTATAAAACTGAATACATTGATTGCTTGAAAAAATCTAACGACATGTAAGAGACAACTGTTAAAATATCACTTGGCGTTTGGCAAGTTATGATTCTGCTGCATTAGAGCTATTACGTCGATTCAAATATTAAATTAATTTGGTTGAAGATGAATAAATTTGTATGATCGATCGACACATTAATATAAAAATGGGGATTTCTTATTCAATTTGAGGTTTGATACTAAAATTGAAGAACATTTCAAACAAACTAATAAAAAATAGATTTTTTCAGCTCGTGTGTATATGACCACCAATCAAATTTTTTGAAGTTTCAACGAAAAGAAAAAGACAGCATCAACAACACACTCGCAACTCGGTGACAACGATAATAAAAGAAAGAAAACAAAACAATCTGGCCACCAACAGCACCAGCGAACGTGCGAGAATGTCCTGAACTTTAATCCTCATTTCAATTTCAGCTACAAATTCTTCCATTCAAAAGCTCCTGAAGATTTTTTTCAATTCAACTGGTGATAATGAAATTAGAATAATGTAAAAAATAAACACATGTGGCAGTGTTTGTGCAGATCTACATTCCAAGATAGATTGCAGATTGATATTTCTAATGTTCACAATTATATACATACATACGTGCACCAACATACATGCACCAACATACATGCACCAACATACATGCACCAACATACATGCACCAACATAAATGACCAAAACGCAAACATAGCAGCCTGTACGAACATTACATGTGGTTTGTTGTCACGTAAGAAACGATGTGATCAGAGTGAGAAAAACTCTAGCGTAAATATAATTACATGGCGAGGCTTTTCTTTCCTATTAGCCAGTAGCACAAGGGAGCACAGCACAGGACACGTGAGCGGTGGGACAATTTATATCGAGGGTATGTTTCTTCGCAATTGAAAGGTTGTGAATGTATACAGTTGCAGACGTATGTTGAAGGATGTGTTACGTTGCAGTGGGGGATTATTTTGCTTGCGTAGGTGAACATTTTTATTTACATAGCGGAGTTTTGAAGGTGCATGTTTTTGCATATCATTCAAATAATGCTGGAGATTTATTAGCTCACTAAGTTATGCGGAGATTCGCAATTTATTTAATTGTTTATTTAAAAAGTTCCTATCTGTTTCCAAATGAAAAATTAAACTTTGTTTTACAAAACCTTAAAACATTCATATGAAACATTCAACTTAGGAACACTTCATATTTCACACGATGCGATATTGTGCCCTCGACACCATTCAGCCGCTGGCGCCATAAAATATTGAAAGAAGCAATATCTTGAGAAGAATTTTTGTGTGAGAAGCAAAGCCAGCAGGCGCAGTAGGAAACTGCATCTCTTACGAACATTTCAACGTCATTTCGAGCTGGTAATTCAAACTTTTTACAAAATAAGTTACAAAATTACATGAAAGTAAAAGAGAATTAAATTACTGTAATTTATTAAAATTTTTCTAAAATATTCACCAATCAATAAGTATAACGTCGTAACGTCTTTTTAAAACGCAGGAAACAATAACAGCCTACATCATGTTTGCATGCACTTTCGACCAGCCAGTGGGAACTTCTCCAGAGAAACACTTGAAACAAATTCATCCGAATATACAAAAACGAATACATGAACATCAGCGACGAAAATATTAAAAGACAATTTTTTTGAAAGATAAAATCAATCAATTATTAAACCATCGCTTATCTCTTCAATGAGGTTTTAAATAAATATTGTTACAAATACTTTTACAAGCATGGGTGGCAATAAGCTAAAACGACGTTGAAATTGAACAACAACATTTTTAAAATAATATCAAAATTTGTAACAATGTAAATATAACAATATTATATTATTAATATTACAATAAATAAAATAATAAATAATATTACAACAAACTGAACACGTTCTATCCGTCCATCCATCCATTCGTCTTCAATCCATATTTTCATCCTTCAATCAAACAGTCTACTTATTTATCCACCATTCCATCCATCTATCTATCAATCTATCCGTCCATCCATCCGTCCATCTGGCCCTCCACTCATCTATCTATCTATCCATTCATCCATCCATCCATCCATCCATCTATCCATCCATCCATCCATCATTTTTGTACGAAGTCTTTATGGCGTGCAAGTATCTTCATTAATATCACTTCAGCAGCGAGGCATGCAATCACTAGCATGCTCCATTGATGATGATGGTATGGTGGTCAGCATGATGATGATGATGACGATGATGTTTAAGATGATGATGATGATGGTTAAGATGATGATTATGATTATAATTAAGATGATGATTATGATGATGGTTAAAATGATGATTATGATGATGATGGTTGAGATGATGACGATGATGATGGTTAAGATGATGATGATGATAATGTTTGATGATGATGATGGTTAAGATGATGATGATGATGATGATGATGGTTAAGATGATGATGTTGATGTTGATAATGATGTTTGATGACGTTGGTGATGATGGTTAACCTGTTGATGGTGATGTTGATGATGATGTTGTGGTTGATGATGATGATAAAGATGATGATGAGGATGATGAATATGAGGATGATGATGATGATGATGATGATGACGGCATTGATGATAGTCAAAACGATGATGACTGAGTAGTATGATAGTGGACATAGCGACCGTGGTCAAGATGATTGTGAGGTCGATTTTAATGAATGAAATTGATGAGGACGACGACGCTGGCAATGCCGTGATGATGACAACAATGACGTCCATTGGGGCATCAGTCAGTATTCAGTAAGTGTAGCGAAATATTTAAATCAAATTTAAGCTAATATTCAACAGTTTATTTCGTTCTTTAAAAACTGATTTTAGTTGACTGTTTCTAAATACTTAACGGTAGCCTCCCACAAGCTTTTTACTTTTTGGCTTCTAAGTCGTTTTATTCTATTGTTTTAAGCAACTTTGATTCAATTGACAAAAATATCAAAATGAATTGAATTTATTGATGATAATAATCTAAGAAATAATTTTAATCTTGATGGTATTTTAGAAGCAATAAATACATTGTATCATTTAAGTTTTGTAAGAATATAGTCCGAAGTCTAACACACAGGAATGAAAAAGAAGTAAGTTACTCAAATTAGCAAGAAATAAAAAAAAATGTAGGTGACCAACAACTATAAAAATAAAACAATAGGATGTGGACGTAGTAATACTGGTGATAGGAAACAACTTTAAAGATAATAAGTTTGATGTTAATGGAGCTGAAATGGATGGGATAGATCTTGAGTGTTCCAAACTCTAGCAGTTGTGGAAGCCAAACATCGTCTTGTGTTGTGCAATATCATGATGAAGATTAGCAAGCAAAATGGATGTGGAGGAAGAAATAACGACAATCAGCAGCAATGCAGACATGATGAACGAGAAACTGAAGACGAAGACAAAGTTACATCTGAAATGAATACCGAAACTTACTGCCGGCTTAAGAAATATAGAAAGAGCCAAGAGACAGACTAACTTGCCTGCCTGCTGTCAAACCAAGTAAGTTGACTGACTAACCTTCCAATAAATTATTATAAAATTTTAAATTTATAATTATCAATTATAAATTTAAATTAAAAATTATAATCATCTGTCAAAATATAATCAAAAAATCCATTGTGGCGCACAGCCCTAGCTGATCATCTCACACAAAATGATATTCCTATTGGGTGAACGTAATCCATGATATAACCTGTCCGATGTAGAGTTTTAATCGCTTAACTATTAAAAGCTTTCCATGTAGCGAAGCAGTGAAGCGATAAGAACTGTCGCTATTGGCCGCTTGATCGATTGTTCTGGCGTCTGAAGACGGCTGAATGGATGGATGGACAGACGGTAATGTGAATGGATGGCAAATGAATACGACGCAAAATGGATACAAATTGATATAGATGGATACAAAATGATACAAATAGATAAAAATACGATACAGCATGGAGAATTGACAAAAAAACATACATTGACAGCAGAACATACATAAATGCAAAATAGGTTCATTTTTAAATTATTATTCATTAATTAACATTTTTTTCATAGTTGCCCAAACAATTTGTTTAAACTCTACTGTGTTTTATATTAATATGCGAATAACTTAAGAAGAACATAATGCCATGTTGTCTGCTGTCATTATTCTCTACAAATTTTGTACAGACGATTTCCAAAATTTTAACAAGCTTGAAAATTAAAACCACAACTTAAATTGGAAAATATATTACACGCAAGAAACAAAAGGCGTTGAAAAAAATTTCAGTTAGAAAATAAGATGTGAAAACAACACGAATATAGAAGAACAGACAGTTGAAAGCAAATACAAAAAGTATTGGGACTATTTATTGAGTGATAGTTGGATGAATGCGTTTTTGATTGATCACCCATCACTACATATAACACGACTGCTTTCGGATTTAGTAAAAAGAGTATGACCATTTATATTAGATTATCATATTAACGAAAGCTTGAAAATTTATAGTTTTCAAAAAATTGTTTGCTATATTTCATTGAATTGCATCAAACAAAGACGTTGATAGTGTATCGCTAATTCGTTGGTTGCTAATATTTTGTTGGTTTTGGTTTAATATCAATTTAGAGCAGATAGTTAAAAATTGACAATTCTGAGTTCTAAATGCTTGTTGTAATACGAAACTTAACACTAAAATTAGACAAAAGAACATCGGACAAAATGACGTTGGACGTACAAAATGAGCTTTTCTGCCGAAAACGCTTTAAAACAAATCCCGTTTAAAGGCAAATTTTGAGGTCTAATTTAAGTTTTTTAAATAATAAGCACATATAGAATGAGATTTAAATATGTAAGTAATTGCAAACGATAAGATTTACGGTGTTGATGACAAGAACGTTACGATGACTGTGACGATGAGTAGTTACACTTATTGAGATGATGATGAGGATGATGATGATATATTAACAAGCGATGTTGGAAATTAATCTTGTGACTACCGCGATGGTGATTTTAATGTAAATCGATCTAGAAGCCAGGAGGAAGGAAACGCGTTGCAATCTATGATTCATGCACGAAAGCTTCTTTGTCTCAGTTTTGCTGCAACTTCTTGTAATCCGTCCGCATGGCCGATCAGGCTTGCTGTACGCTTTTTGATGTGCTATTTTATGAAAGTCTCCGTCAATACGTCATGTGCCAACAGTTATTTTTTAGTTTTTTTTTGGAAGAAGAAAAATATTTTTTTTATTTTATTAGCTTATCATAAAAAATGTAAAGAAACCAAAACAAAATTTAAAACTTTTTGTTATCGTTGGTACACAAAAAATGTTCAATGAACGGATTTGTAAGAACATAAGGAAGTCGCAATATTACGCCAATTTTTGTGCAAATAATTATTTTATCAATGTAATAACAATAATAATATGAGCATTTATATAGCGCCGATTCGCACAGCTGCTTCAGCCTGTGTTCAGCCTGTGTCTAGACCTTTTTTAAAAACGCTTGTCTCAATACAAAAGGTAACGCATTGCAGACACTTGGAACAGCGTGGAGAAAGCCGCGGCTAGTGGGGTAGGATTTGGCAATATGAATGATTAAGAAACCCGTGGAGGATGCGTCAAGGGATTTGGCATGCTCGTGGAAGATCGTTAAGGTAGGTTGGGGATTTAGGTGATGACATTTTGAAGGTTAGAACAGCAATTTTGAAAATGATTCGAGCAGAGATGGGAAGTCAATGAAGCATTGGAAAGATAGTGGAAGTGTTGAAACAAGGAGACTTATTGAAGATCAGTCGAGCGGTCTTATTCTGGATAGTCTGTAGTCTCTCCCGATGGATGTGCAGGAGGTCCTGTAACATAAATTTAGTAAGTAACGATATAAATTATGAAATAGTTCAAAAAAGACAATGTCGATTGGTTATCAGCAGGTTTTAGCGGAGAAGACACTTTTTAAGTTTCAGAGGCTGTCTGTTTAGATGGGAGGTGACAGATAATATAACAAATTTTTTCTAAAAATAAAAATGTTATATTTCAGTATACAAGCAGGCTATTTTTGATATAATTTCATATTTGCATATGTTTGATAAATTTATTTAAATCAGGAAATCAGATTCTTCTTCTTAGATTAAAGTATTATTGTTTTTAGATTTCTTCATTTATTAAATTAGACAAAATTTATATGTTTGAGATGAGATGTTGCGGCTATGAAGTGCCCGGTCCTCTGTTGTGTTGCTGTGATCAGATTAAAATGTAAAAACTTGAGCCTATCATGCAATTGTACGTTGCGTTGCTACGCATACTAAGCTGCTTGTTGGTGAAAATTTTGACCTGCCCCTCCCCCATCGTAAGCTAAAGTCTATGATGCGTTATTTCTTACGTACGTCCTAATAATCTTTTATCATTGATCTCAACAGCGCAGCGTCCAAATAGTATCGACGACAACGCCAAACCAGTTTACATGATATCGATAAATTGATAAAATAAGACAATGAATCAAATACGCTATTTATTTATTTAATAAATTCATCCCAAAGGTTTTAATGCATACAAATCTTAAAAATCTGTCGTTTCATCGTAAATTATGACCATGTGAACTGCACTGATATAAAATTTAAAACTCGTTAAATTGGGAAACATTTCGCAATTATCTACCAGCATCCACGTGTAGGTAAGATGTGGTACCATATGGCTTTAAACTGAATTGCGGTCAAGTGAACATGGATCTATTTCAAACCTGTTACCTGGTTGAATCGGTTGCATTGTCCAAGTGAGATGACATTTAAAAAGCATTAAAATTGTGCTACAAGTGCAACTCCATACGAAAATAAAACGTTTGCCAAGTTCAATTTTGTCAATATTCGTATAACGATTTTTGAAAAAGAAAGCTGCAACACGCCACATTCCGATTAATTTTGTATCATATTAAATATTTACCTTAAGTCTGTGAAACGATAAAATTTATAACAAAAAAAACAGTAAACAATGTAGCAACAAGAATAATCAAAAAATATTGCATCCACTTATCAAATTAAGAACAAACAATCAATTTGAGACTAAATTTTGGATATAATGCCGAATTTTTTAAGTGTAGGGTATGTGAATTCAAAACTGACTTGAGTGAAATTGAAGATTTTAATTAATGAACGTAATACAATTTTGAAAACAAAACGAATAAAGACAGTAACGAATGACAAATAAATACTACAGTTGAATATTTTGGAAATACCCGGCAATCAATAGTTTTTAATATTTATACGAAAAATCTGCTAAGCACATTATGAGTAAAATTATTGGCCTGCTAACAAGTCGTATATCTCAATTTCTACCGAATTTTCAACAGCAATTAACTGCGTATTTAACATATTAATAATACGAATAATACGCCAGAGTTTTACGTAGTTTGCTAAATCGCATTAATTTACTAATTAATAAAAATATCACTAATGTTTTTTAATATATTTAATTTAAAACGTTGCAATTATAATTATTGAAGTAACATTAATTACAAATAAAGGTAATTTACATTTAAATATATTTTGTGCACCAAAATGTAAAGTTGAAGAAAAAAACTGGGGTAAATTGAAAAAAATCTTGATACAAAATTTGGCAAAAAATTCTTGAATCATGATGATTTTTTTAAAAATCTGCACCAACTGTAACAGCGTAGCAAAAAAGGCGACAAGAATTTAAAAAAAAAATAAAAGATCTAGTAGCAAAAATGTGAAATTTGTTGGTTGATGACTAGTTCCAAAATAAAAATGAACAAACCTTAAATCTGGTTGAAATAACTGAAAAAAATCATCATCATAAATAAATAAAAGTACAAAAAACATGTTAGTCATTTAGGTGACAACAAATTCACGTAACAAAGTTCGAAATAAAAATGTAACAGAAGACAAAAAGGATGACTAAATTCTGCATACACTGAGATGAGAGATTGCCATTATGATGAATTTGCCGCGAAGGTCAAAAAAAAGTAATCATTCAATATTTCACTATATATATATATATATATATATATATATATATATATATATATATATATATAGGATTCAGACTATCAGATATAGTTGTTTAAAAAAGTCACGGCATTTTCAGCGTTGCCTAATTTTCTATTTAGTTTTCCAATCTTTCTTACGATGAATATCAGTTGATTATTAAGTTTATTTAACTCATACACAAGTGCATGTTTAAAATAGGAAAGCTTTTTTTATATACGTTACTGTTACTTTGTTTCGATGTTAATAACGTTTTTACGAGTCCTTTGTATCTCTTTGTGTGTCGTCTCGGTAATGTCGATTTCTTAAGTCGAGCTGTACTATCCCATAAAATTAAAACTTAATAATCAACTGAAATTCATCGTAAGAAAGATTGAAAAATTAAATAAAAAATTAAGCAACGCTGAAAATGCTGTGACTTTTTTAAACTCTCTCTCTCTCTCTCTCTCTCTCTCTCTCTCTCTATATATATATATATATATATATATAGTGGGCAAATTTACCAGTTATTGTTAAAATATTGTAACACGTGACAAAAGGTCGCATGCAGTTATTTACGCGACGAATCAAATGGTTTTGATCGTACAACAGAATCATCATGAAGATGATAGAATTGACAATCAACCCCAATGAACTAAGATAAAAATGTAGCATTAATAAATTAACGACTTCAAGTGTACTTCAAGTTTGATGAACTAATAAGCAAGAAGCCAGCCAGCCACGAGCAGGCATCACATTTGAATCATGTGTCCAAACTGATTACATTTCAGTATAAATTTTATCTTATTTCATTTGCAAAACTTTGCAACAAATGCAAAAACATTCATCATAACAGTTGTTTATAAGTTAAAAACTGAAACATTAAGATAAAGATAAATATATAAATAAATAACAAATAAATATACATTATATATATAACTTTTATATATATATATATATTCTTTTTTGTTGTGTGAGATGAAAGTATAAACAATAACGTATGTTGATGTAGGTAATTAGAAAAGCAGTAAAATGTTGACATAAATGACATCAGCTTCTTTCTCATAGTTTATTTATAGTTTTTGCAGTGTCTTGGATGTTTTGAGTTTATCAAACTTACCATAACGGCGTTCATTCTTTACACTGTGATAAATGTCGTTAAAACACTTTTGCCCACTAAACTACACCTTTCGAATTTTTTCAGCTATACCATCTTCAATATTTTCGTTTCGCAGATATTGAAAAACAGAGTAAAATTAGCAAATAGAGCCAAATTCATGAAACGAGCACTATTCCACGGTCAAATTTATTTCCAATGAAATGTTGGTTGTTTCCAATTTTTTGCTATCCTCCTTACCTCCGAAATCTTGCGAACAAGTGTTAACGCCTCCATTAACTTCCTGGTGATCTATGAAAAAGTTCAAACGAAATCAACTATCAACAGGTGTTACCTACTCCGTTTCGCATAAAAAGGACACCATTGCAAAATGAAAATAAATTTTTTAAAATGAAAAAATTGCAGCTGTTCATAAAAATATTTAAAATCATGAAATTACATAATGTTCAACATATAACCTACGACGAAACACTCACATACACACATAAAAATAAATAACCGCGTGCGTGCGTGTGTGAAAAAAGGAGTTTGTACGTGGGTGAGTCTTATGCATTCGTCATCAGTATATTGATAAAAAAAAAAACTATTTGAAACTAAATTAATTAATTTGAGGTATTTTATGAACATATCACAAACTCGTCAAATTTATGAAAATCTGACAATAAAAAATAGCTACAACACAGAAGTTCAATTATGCATGATCCAACAATTCACCAGTTTTCATATCATGATAAAAAAAACAAAGGACAGTCTTCATAGAAGCAAGACAACATATGTATAGTTGATTGCATTACACATTGGACACTGGACAGGTCTTATGTAATGTTTCTGATGTCCACAAAATAAACAAAAGCCACTAAATAAAACAATAAAAAAAAAAGGTGACTCGAAATTTTGACATTATAGAAATAGATGAAAAATGTCAACCTAAATAAATTAATCTGTTCTTTCAAAAGAAACATATGACAAAAGAGATTTTGAGAATTAAACGAATATGAAAACAAAAGTATTTTTATGCACATCAAAAATCATTTCCTAGAAAAATGCCATCTTCTAACTCAATTTTGAATCAACAGGCGCACACATTGTAAATTGGCTCCAATCAGTTGCAGGAAAATCAATTAAATTCAAGAAGAGCAAAAAAGATTTGAATAATTCATTGGAGTTGCAAAAAATAATTGTGCCTAAGAAATTAACTCCTCATTCAAAACCAAACAAACCATTTCGATCATTTCAACAGCGTTTCTAAAACTTTTAAAACTTTGCGACCGACTGCAAGTTGGTTTAAAAATGAATTTTTTCAATGAAAGAATGAGTAAAACAAACTTGGAAATATCGACAATCAACGGATATCAAAAGAAAGAATAGTTTCAAGAGGTGAGCCACATTTAGAAAGTGAAAACAAAACTCAAAGATAGAAGGTCGAAAATCATTGAGAATTTATGAGGAAGTGCTAAGCAAAAGAGCTTGTTAAAAATTAAGTAAATTAATCTGATCTGGCAATTGTGACAAAGAGAATTTTGCATTGGAGAGTTGAGAATAAATGAACGGATGAAAAGAAATAAATGCAGTATTTGAAAATGAAACCATGTTCATTACAAATGTTCAAGCGAGTTGGAAAAAGTGCCATGAGTTTGGAGAGTTGTGAATTTTGATTTCTCTGGTAATACTAGTCTGGTGGTCAGAATATGTATGTGTAGAATATATACATACGTACATTCATACATACATACATACATACATACATACATACATACATACATACATACATACATACATACATACATACATACATGCATGCATGCATACATACATACATACATACATACATACATACACACATACATACACACACAAATACGTATATGCGTGCGTGTGTACATGTTATCAGTGCTTGCAGCTAAACATCTTTACTGACCTAGTGTAACTGTCTGTTTAAATATACGCACAAAATGGAAATTCATAAGTTAAATGTAGCATGCAGACGTATGTACAAGCTACAGATGAATATTTACATGATTATATGTTCTGAATATTTACAAATGTCAGATGCAATATCATTACCGGGATCAAGTTATTTCGCAATCAATTTGGCCAAGTGACGAAATAAAAATGAAGTAATTCAAAGTAAATGGCCAAACTACTTTAAAGATATGAACGGATTGAACAGCCATAAGAACATCCATATCCTCCCTTCAGCGTCACTAAATTGCAACAACTCTCCTCCACTTTCTTCTAAAGATCCAATCACGCTATTCAAGAAATGAAAGATAACTGACCGAATGATAAAACAACCAGACTATTTAAATGGAAGCAAAATAACAACAACAACACATTCAAACCATAAGAATATTATCTTCTACATATTCATTAACAATGTAAATATTTCAATCCTCAATAATATTAAAATTGTCATTGGGTTTGTTACAACTTACCCCGTAATATCACAATCTGTACTGTACTAGTTTACAACGCTCTGAACATTGTGATTTCTACTAATAATAGATCTTAAAAGTAAAAAATGTAAAATGATCCTAATAACTTTAAATACACTGATATCTAGCTATGTACATCTAAATATGAACATATAGCAAAGCATCATTAACGCCATGCCGCAATTTCTACATATCATTTAAATACTTGTTTTCAATATACAAAAACTAGGCAATATATGTACAATAATATATACATTGGAGATATTTTCAACACTCCATGTCAGTCACATCTCTACTCTCCTCCTTTCTCGCTCTAGCTTGGGATTTGTTAATTTCACAATTTTTTTCATCATCAAGAGTATCAGAATCGTCGCTGAATCTTTCGTCCTCGTCCATGACTTCAAACGTGGGTGAAAGTGGTTCGCATGAGGAAACCCAAGAAGCAGAAGAAACAGTGGAAACATCGGAGCCCGCTCTTCCATCTGATCCTTGAGACAAACGATACGACGATTGCCTGACGAATCTTCTTCTCTTCAAACGAGATGAGTGAAGATCAGATGATTCCGCGGCCTGAGTCACGTTTGAAGAAGCGATTGAAGTAGGTGATTTAAACGTCATTCCGGCATATACAGGGCTGACGTGTTGCTGCTGCTGTTGATGAATAACATGGGTATTTATCGCGTTGTCGATCTGTAAGTTTTGTAGATGATGATGTAGAAGGGGTGGGATGAGTTCAGCGGAAACTGGTGATGCAGTTGCAGCGAGTAAAAGAGATGGCTGGACGAGGTAGTGATGAAGTTGCGTTTGTAGGATATTGCGACTATGAAGTAATCTCGTACTCTCTTCCGCAGATATGTCGATCATTGTTGGATCTGAAAAATCCATCTCTGCGCGTCTTTGTAACTTTGGCACTTTGAGTTCTACATGAACATTTTCAGCAGCTGCATCAATCCCGACACTAGTTGGATTTGATGATGCCGACGCCAACAATGCCTCATTCTCTGACGATAGATACACCTGTGCAGACTCGTCAGTACTGTTTATAACATTGCTAGAAAGTTGGTCATTTACAACACACCAAGCCTTTGAAGTTTCACGTAACCGGTGTCGAAATGGAACCGCATTGCTGCGAGCAGCTGCAGCAAGAAATTCGTCTGAAGCTCTTCGGCCCTCACGAAAGTTTACTGGAGACCTTGCTTCTCTGACGTCATTAGAGCCGTTCTTGTTGTTATTGTAACTACTGCCACCAGCATTATTGTTGGACTGTATTGAGGAAACAGTCAAACCTGATGTATTATTATGGGGAAACTTTGCGCTGAATGGAGGAGTCATCGTGTGCGGAAGAGAAGTGTTGTTACCATTCTTAGATATCAAGAAATGAGGTACATTAACTAAAGGAGTGTTGCAAGTTTTTGCAGGTTCATCACTTTTTGAAATTGCTCCAACCACTGTTGACGACGTTGCTGTTGTGAAAGAGCTTGTGATAAACTTTGGTATCACAGGAGAATATATTGCATGCAAAGCTTCTGGTGTCGCCATATTAGTGCTAGTAATTGTGGATGGATCAACAGTTGCATTGAAACTTGTTTGCTCATATTCCGAGTCAAAACTCAAACTTGGAGTATCAAATGTGCCAACACCTGTGCTAACTGATTGAAAACTTGAAGAGTCCTTGTGACTCAAATTGCCTAATGCTTCTCGACTTCTGTCATATTTTTTTAGATATCTTAACCCATAATATGGAAGATCTTGGCTGCTATCCCGACTGCACATAGATCCACACTCCATGTCCAATCCCTCATCAACTGATACTTTTTCTCGTTGTTGTTGCTGCTGCTGAAATAATTGCTGTTGTTTCTGTATTTGTTGTTGCATAGCAATAATATTTTTTTCTTCAACCTCTCTCTGAGAGCTTGGAAAATTCAACAAAGGTACCATTTGTACACAGTCTGTGGTTTGACTAAATATTCCTTGTTTTGCAGCAGCAAGCACATTTGGTCTGGGCATGACAGCCTGATCAGCAATGGAGCTAGGTCTCCTGGTAGGAGCTTCTTTTGAAAAATTGATGGTTGGTGCAGTGGCAACACCTCCTGTTGTTGCATTAGCCACCGCTATCAAGTATGCTGCTCTTCGCTTCTGAAGTTTTTCAAGAAGAAGAAAGTAAATGGCCGAATAATGGTTGAAGGCGTCACTTCGAACAGCCTGCAGAATTAAAATCAACGGATGAAAAAATTTGAATACATGAATTCAAAAATATAACTACAAATATCTCTATTCCAAAAATTTTCATGTGAAGAAGCTAGGAAATAAATATAGAATAAGAGCTGAACTTTCCTTGATAAAAACTGATAAATTTAAACAAAATCAATTGAATATTTAAATTAATACTTCAGTTATCTTGGCACGGTCCATTCCTAAATTTTGCATAAGTTTCAGAGCACATTCATCCATCTCCCTCGCTCCTCTCTTTATTGGACAGCCTTCCGTAAGCAGACTCGTTTTTGGAGGTTCCAAAGTTTCTTTAGATGTCATCCATTTGTGTTTTTTAATTTGGGATATTGTATAGCGACGTTTTGGGTCCACAACGAGAATTTTTTTTATGAGGTTTTCACAATCTGATAATGTTTATGCAATACAATTAATTAAATGCAGCCAAAAGAATAAAATTTTATGAAGTAAAAACAACACATCTTTATTAAACAAACATTTAACACTTAATCTATAGAAGAGTTTAGAAGAAAATAACCAGTGGACATGAAGTAGGGGATCCTAAACCTTCCAGCAAGAACTCGGTCTCTTAGAGTAGAAAGATTCTGTCCATCAAACGGCAGTGAACCACAAACCAGCACGTACAAAATCACTCCCAAACTCTGTTATATTAAATTTGAGAAACATTTATCAATTTTAAAAATATGAGGAGTTTTTAAAATGATTGATCAACAAATAAAATTTATTGATCAAACACACTGAACCAATGAAGCTGATTCTAAAATTAATAAAATGAAAGTATCTAATCACAGACATATTCAACTGGACGATATTCACGAGTTACTAAGTTGCTGGGAACATGGTGGAGAACATTTTTAACACCTCATGTTTTTATCCATTTGTGTTACACTGGCAACTGCAGAAGAACTCACATATTATTCCTCTACAACCAAATTCTAACCATGTTATCAGCGCTACAAAGACCACATATGCGCCAACTAATAGTACACACAAAGTCACAAAGATGGCATTTAACATTGTGGTGAAAAAATGAAAAGCAAAATCACTCTATATCAAACAACTGAGAAGAGGAAAAAGTCACAGACCCAGACATCGACTCGAGGGCCCAAGTACTTCTGCCCTTCAAAAACTTCTGGGGCTGCATATGGGGGAGAGCCACACCAGGTACTCAAGTGTTGATTCGTCATGAAAAAATTTCCAAATCCAAAATCTAGAATTTTTTAATTTATAAAGGTCAACAAAAAAAAATATAAAACTAGAAAAAACATAATAAATTCATCATGAAACAGTTTCAACCAAAAATACATACAGCAAAACTTGAGTTTTCTAATTTCGTAGAATGCTATATTTTAAAACTTTTTGATGGAAAAATTACAAAAATACTAGTGCTAGCCCAGATTATTTACCAATATAAATATTAGGGAAAATTTTCTAATTTCATTATTAATCCCATTTTTTAAAGTTTATGTTATTAAGAACCTGTCTGAAATATGAAGCAGATATTAACTGCTCACAAAGAACAGACGGATTGTGCCTATTAGAACAGGAAGCCAGGATAAGAGTTACAACAACAAATTATACTAAAGTTGATGTGAGGATTGAATGTTTGTTTGTTCATTGTTCAATGTCCTACATTCTCAGTCAGACTTTAGTTCAACACAGTTGAATCATTTTTAGACGTGTGACAAATTTTGATGTAGAAATAATTTAACAAATTTTTTAATATTTAAAAAATGATAAACAAACAGGGGCGTTGAAAAATAATTATGCAGATAAATGGCAAATAAATTGTAACCAATATATGCATTATCTTAATTTTATTTCAAAGTTGTAATAAAACACATTAATATGTAATTCATAAAAAAAATAACTGGTATATGATAAAACGTTTTAAAACCTGCAATTTTGATGTTCATATCTGCATCCAGTAGAAGATTTTCAGCCTTTGAGAAGTTTTTATAAAAAAAAATAAATAAAACAAATTTTACAAAATAATCAAAAAGTTTTGCCATCTATTTTTTTGTGCAGCTTCAATTTTGAACCCCATAAACTGACCTTCAAATCTCTGTGCACTACATGGTTTTTGTGACAATATTCCACTGATTCGACAATTTGTTTAAACTTTGAAAAAGCCTCCATCTCTGACAGCCTACCACTTTTAGCAATGTATTCTGTGTTGGACGATTAACAAACATCCTTATCAAATTAATTTGTAAGATCTAATCCAAACTATCTATACTGAACAATTAATAATATATGCAAGCAGCAAGCCATACCAAACATTTCTCCATTTTCTGCATACTCCGACACAATGTATAACATATTGGCTGTCTCCATAACCTTTTGAGAAGAAATATTGATTTCATTTTTCAAATTAAAAAAATAATGAATAAATTAATTACTGTTACATATGGAAGTCAAAAGTGAAACCTGGTAAAGTTTAATGATGTGAGGATGATCAAGCAATTTTAAAATTTGAACTTCTCTATAGATTTTTTTCAGGTTATCTTCATCTAGTCTATTTTTATCAATTATTTTTATAGCAACCTAAAATTTGAATAATTTATTTATATTATTAATTGTAATTGTCCTTGAATAAATGTTAATTTTAAAAGCAAAAAGAACCATTTTTTTAAACAAAATTCTAGCATCACTTTTCTTAACCGCATTTTTTATTTCATTTTTTTAATTCAATTTTTTCTCAATTCATCAAGACGACTTAAGGACTTATTATTCATTTATCACTGTTATTAGAACTAGAACCAAAAGCAAAAGTACTTATTAATTAAACAAAATGAAACAAATGATAGAAGATTGCATGCCAACCAACTAACCAATCAACCAACCAACCAATTGAATTAACCAACCAACCAACCAACCAACCGGTGTTTTGGTGATCCTGTGTTTCGCAAGTTTGACAACAGCAAAATTTCCTTTTCCGATAGTCCTTTCAATTTCATAAAACCCCACACGAACAATTGATGGCCTCTCAGATTCCGGGGCAGACGACGATTGACTAGTGGTAGAGCTGGTGGTGGCCGTGGTGGTAAGACATGTACCGGCAGACTTCATGCTTCTTTATTCTTATTAAGAACCAGGAATCCAGCGGAAGATGAAATATGATTTGTTGTTGACTGCAATGCAAATACACGGGTTTCAGATTGCATCTGACTGACTCCTTCACTTACTTGCCACCTTTCCCATCGTTTCTGCCACCGTGAGACTCGCAAGCGAACGGAATCGGAGTGCTTTTAGTTACAAAACAAATTATTAAACTTTCCTGCGACTACTTTTGAACGGCACTCGTCAATTTCTCTTTTTTCCGCCCACGTTTGTGTATATGACGTCATAGGCTCCGTAAGTGGGTCACGGTGGGTGGGGCCAACTTATTTTTTCTCCGTTGACGCAAATTCCGGCATATTTGCATAATAATGAGATGCTCACTGTTGCTTGTATTTTGACGGCAACGACGTATGATGATGACGACGACGAAGATGATGACGACGATGAAGAAGATGAGAATTATGATAACCAAATGATTAAGAAAATGATGGTATGATTAGAAGGTTAAACTTTATTTTTATCCTAACTATATTTAATTTATTCTTCTTGAATGAGGAGTGCTGCAACGACAGCTTGTTCAGTTAAGAATGTGAATAATGCTTACCAAATTGATAATGTTTATAATTAATAATGTTTTTAATACATAATTAATAATTATAAATAATTTTTATAATATATTTAATAATGCATATAATTCTCAGACAGTATTTATTAATTTTAATTTATACAATAAATTTATGTAAGCAAAACAATTCTGTTAGCCTTCATGATTGGTTTTCAAATAATTTTTCAAAATTCATGTACATATGTAGGAATGTATGTATGTATATGTCTGCATAATTACATTATTTATATATATGTTGTATGTATATATATATACCACCGATACAACTACTATTGTACATAATCATCATAGTGAATGGCTAAACAGATTTCAATCTACTGTTTCGAATGAATGCGCTGTTAGTTTGTGAGTTTGTTTAGGGGTCATGAAAGAATTGCGTGGAGGTGATCTGATGACGTATTGAGAAGCAGCTGCTATTTGTTTCAACCAACTTTTATTTAAATAATCTCATCCAGCTACAAATCCATCCATCTATCCATTCATCAGTCGATCTATCCAAATACCTTATTTCGAACATTTTGAATGTTATGTTTAATGATAAATGGAATGATGAACTGAGCATCTTCGCGTATGAAAACAATTTCTTTTTCCTATGCTCGTAATAAAACGTAACGCACGTAATTAAATATATAATAATTATATATATATATATATATATATATATATATATATATATATACTGTACTGTATGAGTTCTACCGAATTGTTGGCATTAATCAATTAAAGTCTGGAAAAACATCCAACCTTTTTCTTTTGCTTCACACAACTTTATCTTAATTTACCTTTTCAATGTATAACATCTGTGTTTTAATATTTAAAAGGTAATTAAGCAATATATGGTGGCAAAATATTAAAAAATTCCGACAAAATGGTTGTAGACTGTTGATAACGGGAAATCCGCCATTGCAAATGTATGAAACATCTTCGCAACGTTATCCTATATGAATCTACACATAACAAGCAATTCTTTTTTCGAATTTTTTCTTGTCTTTAAGATTTTATATACAATTTTAGGTTTATTTGATCACCGGAGAGGAAATGTTTGAAATAAGTTGATGACCGAAAGGGGAGAATTTTCAACAAAAAGAAGTTGATTACCTGGGGTAGGAGAATTCGCCAATTTTTTCAAAATTTTTCCAGTGTTAAACCGGTTCCAAAGTTTTTGGTAACGTCAATTTTTTCAAAAATACCTCATTCTCCTAAGCAACCACTTTTACTAACTTTTAATACATATAATGCACACAACTGTCTTCTAGATCCGGAACTGGTGCCAGACACAGTCAAAGACTCTCAAAATGTACAAATAATATGAAAAGATCGTTTGCCCAATATTTTTGGTATTTGTTATTGTTATTTGTTATAATTTTGGTATAATTATAAGAGTTTTTCTAAGATTGTAAATGAAATAGTTAATTGTCACCAAGTTAACATAGTTGATTAGAAATGTCATGTCACACGCTGCAATTTCTAGAGATGAACCGAATGTTCGGCCTAGCCAAACATTCGGCCAAAATTTGACATTCGTTTTTGGCATTAGCCATTTTATGGAAATATTTTGGTATTTTTTACTTTCCTACAGTATCAATGTTATTATGCTCTAGCGCAACTTTCGTTAAAACCATCATTTTTTAAATTTTAGAACAATTGTTAAATATTGTTAGTAGAAAATTAATTTTTGCCATCATAGCTGTTAAAACATCTAAATTTGAGCAAGGGATTGAATTTTATCTTGATAAAGAATTGTTTGATAGACGGAAATTGCCTACTGTTTAATAGATTGTTTATCATTCTAAAGAATTAAATTTGTTTTAAATTTGTAGGTAATTTATGGTATGCTACTGCTTGCCATACCGAGTACTTTTGGCTGAATGTTGGATCAGCTATTCACTTTTCAGGGCATATATATCCATTATGCGTTGGCATAGTTCGCGAACCGTCTGTCCGAAACTCAGACTATCATACCAATATGATGCAGTGCTTGCACGTGCATACGGAATAAAACAAATTATATTAATTTATAAATTTATATGTAATGTATAATATATAACTTGATTTATGCATTTTCATCGATAAATTTTAATAAACTGATTAAAGAAACACGCCCTTTAAGAGCGTCTGTTTATTGTGGAAATTGTGGGCCATGTATATATATTTTTTTCCATGTTGTGGAGTGGACAAACTCCATAGGTTAAGAACTTATGGAATTTGTAATTTATGAACGACTTATAAATTTGTATACATAATCTTTTCGTTAAAACTTTTATAATATTACTAAAATTAAGTCTGTGATTTTATAAATTATCATACTTATCAAAATTAAACAGATCTTGATTTAAAATTAGAATTATATTTTAAATGATTTTAAATCAAAATTTTAAATGTCAAGATTTTGCGTTTAGTACATTGAATACTATTGTATAATTAATTAAATAAATATTGCTCTATCGCATGTAAATATTGATAATTTTGTTGAAAGAAAGAAAATATTAAAAATACCATCTTTTGTATCCATTTTATTTCTATGGAAAGCAACGTAAATTAAATTCAACCGACGTTGGTTGGGACTAAAAATAGAAACCTACGTAATTCCTTGCTTCATTCATCAACATGAAACAGCCAATGAGCGCACGGCTCTTGATCACGTGTACGTTCGTTAAATAAACATGATTGTGACGTTCAGCCTGCGCTTGTTTACTACGTACAAGAATTGCGTGCCGGTGGGTACGAATGTGCGTGGAGCAGTGCCAGTCATTCATAAAAAAACGACTCTCCGTCTTCGTTATGTCGGTCGAAACTTGCAAGATTTGTTGAACGAAAACACGAAACAATGTCCGCAAAGCATGTGCTTCGTTTATTTTTGTATTCATGCCCTTGCATATTTTGTGCTCCGATTACTTATTACAAATAATTCAACCCGAGACTGATTGATGCAGTCAAGATGATAGAGAATGAAATGAGTAGGTGAATGGGGGATTTATTGAGTGAATTATCATCGTCAAACCGAATAAATGGATTAAAATCATTAGCGAATTAAATAAACGAATGGATGAACTAAATAAATGTATGAAAGAAATAAATGCATAAATGAAATAAATGAATGAATTGTATTAATGAGTTGATGCATGAATTATATAAATGAATAATTTAAAATAAATCACTGAGTTAAATAAAGGAATGATTCTTGGAATCAATGAGCTAAATAAGGTCAATGATTTGACAAAAGTTGATACATAATGAAATGAATCATGAATGAATGAGGAATTCTAGTATGCCTAAATTTTGTTTGAATACTCAAGCAACATGCATGTACCAACGGTCAGACCTCCGTATAACGAGGTTGATGGTTTCAGGAAAAAATTCGTTATATAGAAATTTCGTTATATAGAATTTGTTTGTGAAAAAATTCTATAACGACTAGAAAGTGTTTATATGCTATATATTTATGAAATGAATACTACATATGAAAAAAAAAGAATACTACAGCAAGAAACAATAAATGTGGTTCTAAGATAGTCCTATTAAATGAGTGGAATCACACAGCCCATATCAATTCAATGAATGTTTGCTGGTCGGATATTTCTTTCAACTTATAATTTTTGTTTGTTTGTATAGAGAATTTTTTTGTTCTATAGAAACAGTTTTATATGTAAAATTTCAAGATCCTACATCATAAAAATTCGTTGTATAGAGATTTTCGTTGTATAGAAGTTCGCCAAAAGAAGTCCAACTGTAATTGATTCAGACTTATACAAAACATGCGATATGTATGTTAGTATCATGATGTGTTAGGTTGGCGTGTTATATAACGCGATTCATTTTGTTTATTACGCTTTTGTTGAAGAGTAATGATAAAAATGTGACCAGGACTGTTACAATGATTGCAAGGTTTAAACAAATGAACGGAGCCATTTGGAAATATGGAGGCCAGTAGTAAGTTGCCAATTTGTTTTTTTTTTTTTTATGAAGATTTAAATTAACAACTGCACGACAAATTTAACAATGAACAAGCAATAATATAGAACGGTACGTTGACAATTCTTGGTGTCAAAATTTAAAAAGTATGCAAAATAGTAAAGAGAAAAAATATAATTACAGAAAAAAATTGCTAAAACTTATGTAGCCGTCAAACCTGAAATTGTCTACTTACAACAAAAATTTTTAAAATATATTTTTCTATTGTTATTTTTTCCGTGTACGTATAAAATGTTTACTTGAAAAAGTTTTGTTATAAAAAAACTAGTTAAAGGTAACTTAGAAAAAATTGAATTATTAATTTAAAATACTTCACAAGTATATCAACAGAATAATGAAGAATTAAAAGAGTAAACAAAATGTTTATAATCTTTGCTTATTGATAACGTAGTCAAAATTTTGATGACGTTTATTTATTGATGAATTGCAGCGGCCAACTTTTAATATTGCAACTAGCTTCCCAGCTTCTATAAACTCTTAAATAAAGTTTTTCTTACAAAAATAAGTCAACTAATTTATTATCGAAGTGTATATATTATAATTATATAACAGCAAATAATTAAAATGAGAGAAATCATTCATTTGCAAGTTGGCCAGTGCGGTAACCAGATTGGTACTAAGGTTATTTACATTTACAGAATTTTTATTTAATTTGCCGCGTTAAAATCAAATTCTTACTGTAAGCAATTGAAAGAAAATAAAATGAACAACCTCAGTTTTGGGAAATAATATCGGAGGAGCATGGCATCGATCAGCTGGGCATGTACAGAGGCACTAGCGACCTGCAACTCGATCGACTGAACGTTTACTACAACGAAGGAACTGGTTATAAGAATTCTTGTCTAACTTTTTTTAACGTCGATAATACATGATTTAATTGCTTTAAATTTGATACCAGGAGGCAAATATTACCCTCGTTCAATTTTGGTGGATCTGGAGCCAGGAACTATGGACGCCGCAAGGGCTGGTCCGTACGGGCAAATGTTCAGACCCGACAATTTTGTGTTTGGTAAGCTTGCTACTTTATCATCGTCTATAAAACTGAAATCAGCCATTTTTTTCATATGAGCTAAATGTTAATACATTGCTCTGGCTATCTATTTTTATAAATCAAATCAAATTTTATTCAATCAATCCAAATTAATAATAATTAAGTAATGATTAGGAGACCAAAGCTAATCGGTAATTATTAGTTATTAAAACTTTGAAATTAGTAAAAATATTTTCGAATGTTCCCAAAACTTTTTCCCATATATAAAAAATAATTTTTAGCAATTTTCCCCGTGTTCGAAATAAGCTGCTTTCTGTGATAATTTTGTTTTTATATCACAAAACATCTCCAAAAACACACATCCATGTAAAAAATCAAATTCAAAGCGTCTTTTGCAAGTAAAATATGGCTGCTCGTGCCATTTTTTAAATAAACAATTGATAAAGTTAGTTTGAAAATATCAGCAGCACTAATGTTTTTGACGTGAAGGCCACAGTGGTGCGGGCAACAACTGGGCCAAAGGGTTTTACACTGAAGGAGCAGAACTAGTGGATGCTGCGCTGGATGTCGTTCGTCGTGAAGCAGAAAGTGCTGACTGCCTCCAGGGAGTTCAGCTGACTCACTCGTTAGGGGGAGGTACGGGATCTGGCATGGGTACTCTGCTGCTCACTAAAATGAATGAAGAGTACCCCGATCGTATAATGATGTCCTTCTCTGTTGTCCCTTCCCCAAAAGTTTGTTAATTCTGTTGTAAACTTTACATCACATTACAACACATTCTATAGCTATTCTTAACTTAGATCATCTGTTTTCTAACAGCTATAAACATCTAAACCTTGCGAACATTTTTTAAAATTGAAAATTAAAACTAACGCGTCACTCACTAGGTGTCGGACACAGTCGTTGAACCGTATAATTGCACACTGGCCATGCACCATCTCGTTGAAAACACAAGTGAAACGTTCTGCATGGACAATGAAGCCCTCTACGACATTTGTTTCAGGACCCTCCGCCTTTCAAACCCAACTTACGGAGATTTGAATCATCTTGTTTCTGCAACCATGAGTGGAGTCACCACGTGTTTGCGCTTTCCTGGACAGGTTAGTTTTTAAATAATCTTCTACGCTTAACCATTTTACATTTACATTTTACAGTTGTTTAGACTCAACTGTTGTTGAATAACTGTAAAGGACAATGAACTTGTTTATTTGTTCTCAATAAAGCTAACCATCTTTGAAACTTTTGAAATCAAAAATCGAAAATATAACGAAAAAGCAAAAAACAATAATAAATATTTAAAAAGGATCTTTCGGCATGAAAAACTTTTTATTTAAATTATTTGATATAAAACATTTAAACAAATTAAAGTTGAACGCCGATCTGAGGAAGCTGGCAGTGAACATGGTCCCATTTCCGCGCCTCCATTTCTTCGTTCCTGGATTTGCTCCCCTGACTGCCAGGGGCAGCCAACAGTACAGAGCCCTGAACGTGTCCGCCCTCGTCCAGCAGATGTTCGATGCAAGGAACATGATGGCAGCTTGCGATCCTCGACACGGAAGGTGAGGACCGGTGATGATTAAAGTTGAGAAATCGTTAAACATTTTTAAAGAATTTGTCAATTTAGACTGATTTTACTTTTTATACATTTAAACTGTGATTTTTTTTAATGCAAAATTTTTAATCTACATGATCTAGTTTAGCAGGAAATTGTAATTTTGAAAAGAATAAAATCGTGTTAAATTGTTATCAACACTTGCAGGTATTTGACTGTCGCCACAATGTTTAGAGGGAAGATCTCCGCCAAAGAAGTGGACGACCAGATGTTGAACATGCAGAATAAGAATAGTCCTTACTTCGTCGAATGGCTGCCCAATAACGTGAAAACTTCTCTTTGCGACATTCCTCCTTGCGGCTTGAAGATGTCTGCAACCTTCATCGGAAACACAACTGCGATACAGGTATGAATGAGAAGAAGATATATTATTCATTAGTAATGTATTTCACTGAATTTTGAAAATGAGATTTAAATTACTGACAAACTTGAATTATATTTCTCACTATGCACTGAAAATCAATTTTATAAGGAATTGTACAAGCGTATATCGGAGCAGTTCACTGTGATGTTCCGCCGGAAAGCCTTCTTACACTGGTACACGGGCGAAGGCATGGATGAGATGGAATTCCAGGAAGCACAAACGAACCTGAACGACCTCGTCTCAGAATACCAACAGTACCAAGAAGCCAAGTGCACAGATGAAGCAGAGTTTGATGAGGAAGAGATTGACGACGTGGACGAAAGCAAAGAAATACAGTAACGTAACTTACCTGCTCTGCAGCGTCTATTTAATATTTCTCATCTCTAATATCGATTATCTATTATCTCTATTAATCTATTATAGACACAATTACGAATAAGTTTATTCAGTTAAAATAATTAGACCATCTAATTTTTTTTACCAGCAAGCAATAAATAATTACATGTGTGTAAGTTCGTTTAAAGATCTGCACACATTTTTCCCCTATGAAAATCATTTGTATCGCCACAAGGATGTAGCAACTTTGAAATGGAAAAATTGTTTTAAAATTTAAAGTTTAAGTTTGTGCAAATTTTGGTGGGCATACAGTAGAAATCCATTTGGTTACATATAAAAAAATAGTTGCACACACACACACACACTAGCCTCTAAATTACATTTACACTGCACGTGCATCCGACTGATTCTATCTGTAGTTTTCTACAATAATTTCTCATTAATATTAGGTACGGTCCGCTGAGTGCTTAATTAAATGGTTATATCTTACAGCGCTGGCTTCTTTACTCTTTCCACTGTTTTACTTAATTCTACAGTTATTTTATTTTATAAATTTTTTTTATGCCACACTTTATTGTATTTTACGCATAACATTTCGGGAGTATAATTTTTATTTGTACATTGAACAAAATATTCCATTTTTCCTTTTTTGTCTAACATTAAACGCCATGTCTTTATTTATATTTACACTTCATTTTATATTTTTTTCTATTTAAAACAAACATTTATTTTTTCAGTAAAAAATCGGATAACAATAGATCAGTTTTGTCATTTTTAACTTTGTTTTTGCTCATGCACGCTTACACTTGCATCATACATTTACATGAGGTGTTCAAGTTTTGTGGGCGTTCCTATGTATCTCTGTGCTTTCTATATATTCTGCAAAGATTAGCGTGAAGAACTAATATTCAATTTTTTAACGATGCGGTGTTTTGTGTTTAAACAAATAAATAAGTGATAATCGTTAGAAGTTTTTATCTTCCTAATTTAATGCATTGTCCAATCATAACAGTTATGTAGTGAACACAAAATACGAAACTGTAGTTTGATACATTGATAGATACATTTTTTAACAATTAAAAATATCATACAACGGTCGATACATTACATTTAGAAGTGTCGTTTTTCGGAAGGCTGGGTGCTGCGTAACAGACGGGTCTCATTTTTGGACTCAATTCGTCTGTTGTCGTGAGATCATTTTCTTTTAATAATAAATTCAACGGGTTTGAGGTATTTTGAGAGTGAAAATTATTCGTGATGGGAGTGTTGATAGGATGCTCAGCGGAGTTTGGTTGCTGCTGCTGCTGCTGAACACGAGGTTGCTGATGTTGAGGACAATGATGGTGAAGCATTTTGTTTGAATGCAGCGTTTGAATATCTGATTGTCTGACTGATTGACTTTCACTGAACCTGACATTATATTTGCATTTCTGGTCATCCAGTTTATCGTAATCAATCATTTTAATTCTGTTCAAAGTTGAGATGTTCAAAGAGTTTAGATCATTACACTTGGAAGCGGTTAGGTAATTTGTTTTATCTATGATAAATGAAGCGAAACTGTAATCAGCTGATTCAACATTGCAGTTCGAATTAAAATCAATGCTGGCGTTCCCGTTTTGCACGTCAGTTTGCTTTTTTAACACGATCGAGTTTGTTGATGTTTTAGGGATAGTGTAAAACTTTTCGAAATGCCGTTTGTTTGATACATTTCTGTTCAAAGAATTTGTGCTCGCGTTCGTGTCATTCAGAATGTTGTCGATGTAGTTCGTGAGGCTGGTTGAACTTTGCAGTTTGTTTACGCTGCTGCTGATATCTGTGTGGTTGCACAAAAAGGAGGGTTCTTTTAAGCCACCTTCGTTCTTCCTTTCGTGCTTCATTTCGCAAGGTCGAGTTATTTGCAAAGTTTTCTTATCGAGTCGGTTTGATCGCTTGTTGTGTTCTAGTAAATAATCAACCGAATCACAAAATTTTGAAGCGCTTAATCGATTTTCAAAATCAGAAATGTCAATTTTCGTATCTAAACGACGCTTGAATTTTCGTCCCAAAAAATGCCACTGAACAAAAGTGGTGATAAAAAGAAAAACGTTTAAAACTAAGAATACCAATCCGATGAGAATTGTGGTTGTAAGTAGAGACCAGCCGCGCTGACTCGGGTTGTCCTTCTTACTTTCAATGATGCCGTTTGTATCAAAGTTTACGGCGTTGAAATTGTTTTTGTGAAACGTTGAGCGAGAATTGACGTATTTGGACGAGGTGTGAAACTCGTTGGTCGAATGACTTAACCATTTTTCAAACTTTTCATGGTCTGTCATGTTTTCTTCATTGCTGTCGTTTGAGTAGAAAGAAAAGTTGTCTGTTTTATTGAATGACGTTTGAAAAGTCAGGTTAGTTTGCTGTTTATAGAGTTGATCAAACGATGCATGAAGTGGATTATGATGTGATGCATTTGACCAATGACTCGTGAAAAAGCCGGGACAGGCAAAATAATGAAATATCAACGGATTGTTTTGACGATGTTGTTGTCCATTAAACAAAGGTGCACGCTGTCCAAGTTGGTAGTAGTAGGGTTTTAAAAACGTAAAAAGTGAGTTGTCAAACTTTTGCGGTGGTGAATTGAAGTTGTCGATTTCAAGCAAACAGTTCGTCAAATAGTTTTTAAAATTTTTAAAATCATTTCTGTAGCAATGACTCAATGCGGAGCTTATCACTTGTTTGTCTGTCAGTGTCGTATCGTCTTCGAAGCACTCCCAATCATTAACATTCCCATTAATAATGTTATCAACATCTTCATCAATTTGAAAATTTTCTCGACAATCCAGCTTATGCAGTTGATGTTTTTTGAAATCGACATCACTTTTGGTACCGAAATCCAAGTCATAATCATCGTTTAAAGCCTCATCACTTCCTTCTTCACCAATTTTATGGTCCAAAATTTCATCAACAGCATAGTCGCCAACATCAACTTTATTATTATTACCCTGTTCCTCATGGCTTGCAACGTTCTCACGTTTACCTTGCACTGGCCTGTTGTAAACATAATCATCCATCGCAACATCGGCATGCCATCCATCTTGATGCACTCTTGGGATCAGTTGCAGCCACAACGCCATCTTCTGCCCTCTGAAGTGATGCCTCGTGCTCGCCGTGCTTGCTGTATTCAAAAAAATGTTTAATGTGAACATATTATTAACATTTCTCATGTGCGTATGAATGCTATCTGGCTGACCGAATATAAATTCACAAACTCGCGAGCACAAACACACGGGTAAAACACCGATATGCGAATATATGCAATGCAATGCAAATGTAAGAGGTCTATCAAACAAAAAGGTAACGATGTGTATTTTTATATATTTATATTTGCAATAGATTATATATATATATATATATATATATATATATATATATATATACTTAGTCGTGGCGGTCAAAAATGTTTAACTGTAATTTTCAATCTTCTCCGAAAGTTTTGATTCTGGCTGCGGCTTTGAAACCTGAAATATATAAAGTTTTTAAAGCTGCTCATTACAACGCAATTCCGTTTTTTTCTTTAATTTATCTAATCCCTAATACTTCAAATGGGCTATTTAAAAGCATTCATGTTGAAAATTCGGCCAATGAACTATTTTTTCTATCCGTTCTGTTCAGTTGCATCGATAAGAGCTTTTCATTGGCCTCTTAAACTCTGGAACCCACGAATCTGATGCCCTCTGAGGAATGTTGAAAAAAATGGTCTGCTGATTAATAAACATTGCAACAAACTTATTTTAGATAGCCGACAGATGAAACCCACATAAATACGAGCAAATATACAAAAATAAAATTTTTGCCTCTTTTTACGATAATTTTCAATATTTTTTTATTCGTGTGTAAAGTGTACACAACATTTAGACGCACGTAACGTGTAAATAAAATTTCTTGAAATACCAGAAAACAAACGAAAAGAAGCAATGAACCTTCAAAAGGCGGCTGATTGATCGCCATCAATAACAACTTATTCCTCTTAATCCAATCAATAAGTAATTTAAAAGAGTCTGGCTGTCGTTTTTGCCCGTAATGTTGGTTGTAAAAGTGGGTGGCAAAGATTAATACCGTTTCTTTGCTGTTGCATTTTTATTTGCTTTTGTTTAATGAATAAAAAAATGGCACAAACGCCAAAAAATTCAATTTTCTGGAATTTTATGACTAAGTCGCCGCTTCTAATTAAGGTAAAATATTTTTCCAACCAACCAGCCAACCAACCAACCAGCCAGCCAACCAACCAACCAGCCAGCCAACCAACCAACCAACCAACCAACCAACCAACCAACCAACCAGACAACCAAGCAGAAGAAATAGCAGAAACAACAAACAGCATGAACATCAATACGGGGCACAGCGCGCAATAAAGAGTCCAGGCAGGAAACATCAGAGGACCGACAACATGGCACCGATACATTATTACAAACACACTAGACACAAGCCAACAAATAGGACTAAATAACTTCAATGAAGATAGTCTCAGTTGATCACAAAATTTTGAAAACGAAATGTGTTTCATATTGCTTTTATTTTAAAAAATGACTTAATTTTAATCATTATTTAGATAATAATTGAAAATTTGATAATTGAAAAAGATTCTGTCTAAACGGCTCATACAATTAACGTTGAAAATTAAATTTTTGATCAACCGGAAAGGTGCCTGTACGTAGTCTTTGATATGCAGACCTTTATAATTTTGTTAAATTTTTTTATCTACAGAAATTGAAATATACAACACTCGTGATGACTCCAATAAAAACACAATGAACGCGCTTCTTCAATATCAAACAACAGGCCAAGAAATCTCAGGAAGCAAAAAATGTCTACAACCGCAACAAACGACATGAAGCAAGAAGATGTTGAAAGACAACCCGCGGACAGAACTCCCGACGGAATCGCATTAAATGAAACAATTACTTAGGCCATTCAAATTTTATTTAGTGCTTCTCGCGACAACTATCGAACCGAAGAACGGGACACCACACACCACTGCTTGTATACTTGGTTCAAATATCATTCTACTAAATAATGCTACATTGCATAAGGTCTTCGTTCACTATTACTACTAAAAGTCAAATAATTATAATAGTTCTGTTTACATGATTTGAATAAAATTACGTTGGCGCGAAAATGAGAAAATATAATAATAACAACTTCGCCCCGTTGATTCACAGGTTGGCACACTGAGCAGTGAGCACCACAGTGCCTGCCTACTGAAGAGCTGAGAAACAGAAGGAAATTATAACATCGGAAAAACAACATTGGATTATATAAAGCCCACATGCGATCATCCGCTAAAATGTACGCTGTAGAAAAAAAATGTTCAGATATTTCTAGATTCGAAATAAATTTTACAAAAACAAAATAATAAAAAAATGAAAAAATTGGAAAACGGAAAAAGAAAGGAAAGTATGAAACGCGATGTGTACACGGTAATCTCGTAATAAAATTTAATCCGTATCAACCGACTGATTTTGATTTTATTTAGTCAATATCGACTGTCCTTTGACATGCGTTTCTTTCAATTTTTGTTTCTTTATCTGCATAACTCCTTCAAGTACATAAATGATGGACTGACACCTTTCCAGGCTGTGCGCAACATTTTCCTGTTTCCGTCTTTTCTTTCTCTCTTCGTTCCCACTTACTTCCTCACAGATGTTTATATGAAGGATTTCAAGTTTGACGGCATTTTTCTACTAATCAAAGCGCAAACATATTATTATTATTACAATGTTATTATTGTAATTATAATAATATATCCTGCAATATTCAAAAATTTCATGAGACTTGAAACTATTGAATAAGATACAATGATGATGTGACCCGGACAGTAGCATTGGGAAATAAAGAAACATTTAATAAACAAAGTTTGTTAATCTATCTAATGCGTTTGATCATATTTATCTGTCAAAATAATTGAAAAGACAGGCCAACAACATTCAATCGCATGATCAATAAAAGGACTGGCTGTGGAGTCCAATAAAAAATTTGAAGTCTGAATATAGAATGCAATTGTTTGATCGATTGGTTGATTGATCAGTTGATTGAGAATGATTGAATTAATTGAAGCCTAACTTGCTGATTGACTAAAAGCCGGGTGATTCCATTACATTTTTGATTGATTGGTAGTTAGGATGATTAAGTAATGTAAAGCACGGTGCATTCAAGCAATTCGTTTCATCTCACATAATGACAACTTGCTTCAAGTTACTTCACTTTATAAATTAGATTACCACATTTTATACGTAATATCATTTTTTTTACTTAACACCACTTTACATATTGCATTAATTTATTAACCATTTTTTTGGATTCAATTCATCATTGTTCCGACCGACCGTCAGCCCAACAATACGAGCAAGAACACCATCCGGCAGGTTTCCTACGCCATCAATCTTCGTTTTTTAAACATTCTCAAGTTAAAATGGTGAATGAAATGACAGCTACTGAGCTGGTCATTTCGGTGAATTATGAATTATTATTGCTACTCTTAAGTCCCAATTTCATTCGATAGAAGATGCAGATGCATCACATCAATAGTAGTTGTTGCCGTTTAAAGTTATAATTAACATCATGTTTTAAGCTTATAATGAAACCTTCAACTCAAAAAAGTGTCGTCTCTCATGTAAGAGGAAGCGCTTCACAAACATTTCAGTTTTTCAAATAGTTTATTAACTAAATTTATAGTCAACTGAAATCAACAACACCTCGACACAACAACACTTTAACACAACAATTCAACACAATAATACTCAAACACAACACCTCTAAACAACTATTAGTCAGCAACACAGCAGTACAACAATACCTTAACAGAAAAACTTTTCAACACAACAAAACTTCAACACAACAAAACTTCAAAAAAACACTTCAACAGAACAACACTCAAACACAACACCTCAAAACAACAACTCCTCAACAAAACAACACCTCAACAGAACAACTTTTCAACACAATAACACTTTAGCACAACAACACCCTAATACAACAACATCTCAACAAACCCTCACAACAATACAACAACATATCAATATAACAACTTTGCAACACAACAACACTTCCACACAACACTTCAACACTTCAACACAACTACAATCCCAGCAACAATACAACAACACCTCAACACAACTACGTTCCAAACAACAACACAGCAACACAACGGGACCCGCACAGTGTTTTAAACTCATCGGACCAGTTGATAAATTAGAACAAAACGCAACGAACATACGAAATTGAAGCTTCAGTCCCATAAATACCAGCCCCAGCATCGAATCAACAAACAGCTGAAATGTATTTGTCCCAGCGCAAGCTAGAGAACGTATAGCCGGGGTTGCCTTAGTTCATCAACGTTCTACCGCCTGGCGCTGGCCTGATTTATGGACGGAACGTGACGGGCGAAATAACCACGCGGTAAGGTGATTGATTCGTAATAACTCACATAATAACAAATACAACTGTTGCACGCGGTCGTAAACCGGCCATGTTGGATTAATGTTGACGTCATCATCTCTGTCACGTGATCCTTTCATTCTTTCTCCGTTGGGATCTCTGAAACGTGATGATGTTAGAGTAGTCATTATTGCATTATATAATAATAATAATAATGTTAATAATACTACTGCTGCTGCTACTACTGCTGCTGCTACTTTTTACAGCTACAGCTACACGAAACAGAAGCTACTACTACTACTGCTGCTGCTGCTAACTTCTCTACTAATGTTAATGATAACAGTAGTACGATAAAAACAATAATAATGATGAAACAATAATAATATTATTAATAATAATAACAATAATAATATCACCAATTGATAAAACACAGTTCTAAATATAAAGATAAATAATAATAATTATTATTTTTAATGTTTTTATTGAGTTAATAAATATACTGACTAAAATTGATAACAACACATTAAGCATAAAAATAATGTTAAATAAAATAAACAGCAATATTTGTTACGGAGGCAAACGCAGGCAGGCAGATGTTGTTACTGTTCAGCAGTTCTTGGGTGTGTTGGGTTTCGCTGGTTGTGTTCCATTGTTATATCGATGTTTATTACTATTACTTTCATTCTTTTAATAATATTATAAACACTTAACGAAAATTTTTTTGTTGCTACATAGCCAGGGAAGTCCAACTGAACTCCCCAATGTCGCCTCATTGATATTAATGCCAGGCTTTTTATTGAACAGCAACAACACTCGTTCATGTTTGTTAGAAGAATGCTTGAATGCAAGTGTGTCTGTGTTTGTAATGTCAATTGCATTGTGTGTTGGTGTATGTATAAATTGCATTATGTGTTGGAGTATGTATGAACTGCATTATGTGTTGGTGTATGTATAAATTGCATTGTGTGTGTGTGCATGTGTGTGTGTATGGGTGGGCAAGTTTTTGTGTGCGTGCGCGTTTATGTGATTATGTGTGCAACGTTTGTGTGTAGGTATGAGTGTAGATTTTTTTTTGATATATGTGTATTTAAGGAGGCGTGTATACATGTTTGTTTGTTTGCATTGCGTCTTTCTATTTACGTGCGTGTTTGCGCTTTTTGTGCGTACAAAATTTGTTGTGATGAAACGGGCATCGAGGAACTTCCACAAACTTGTCATGTCATGCAGCTTCTCAGTTGTATAATGAATAAATTTTTTATAAAATTTTTGCTGTAGTTTTTCAACCTGCGTGGTTTGTGGTTTTGATGTGAAATTTGTTGGTGTATGATTTTATTTGGGGCGAACGACGTGTGGGTAATAAAATGCGTGCATTTGCCAAGTCGTCAGGTCGGAATGTCCGCAACTGAGCTGTAAGAAAAACCTAACAAGAACATTCCCTCGCGAAATCTATTTTTAAAACTGTACTACTGGCAGAGTTGATTTGTAATAAAAAGATTATTACGAGGTGTGCGTACGTACCCGCTGTGTACAAAATTGGACACGTATGTCATCAAGCTTACGGCGAGAGCATCTAAACGCTGCTTTGTAGTGGAGGTCGTCGCAGTTGATGGCGATGATGATGAAGAAGGTGATGATGAAGATGATAACGAAGATGACGACAATGGTGGTTTCCTCATCTTGTAATCATTTTTGCGAAGGAACATATAATCCAGTTCTACTCCGCAGCTTTGCCTCGATCTATCGCTTTGATCAAAAACCGCAAAGTAAACTCGTGGTAATGATTTCGGTAATGGAAAAAATGATGTTGTTGATGATGATGACGATTCTTGCAGTGGTCCTTTATCAACTATTTTCCGAATAATATCACGGCTTGTTGATCTGGAGTGCGAGTTGTTTGACGGAGAAGTTGTTCTGACATCACTACCAACACCGTCTGCCAGTGTGCGGTTGTCCGTTTTGTTTAGTGGAAAATGTTTGCTGACCCGTCTGAGCAGGGTGCCATTAAAATTTCCATCACTCAAATGCTCCATCATCAAATCAGATGCCCACTCGTAAGTGCTGCTGCTGCGAAAGAGCGGGTATCGCTGACTGGACAACAAGTTGTTCAACATGGCGACTGCAGGCGCGTTCAGCAGCGCGTCGTCGAGGAAGTTGATAGCGGCTTCGAGGGTGGTGTGGGGGTTGCCCGGCGGTCGATCCCAGTCCCTGTAGTGGTGGCGCAGGATCTCGTATATCTAGAAGGGAGGATGGATGAGTGGGTGAGTGTTAACTGGTTGCATTTCGTGGTAATATGGGCTGCAGGAATGCTAAATTTTTATGAAACTTTTAAAGGGGTTTGTATTTTTTTAAATTTCAACATTGATTATTTTTTTCATTGAATTTTTAATATAAATTTAAAACGCAAAAAATGCTGTTTAGAAAATTAGCGAAGCAATAAAACATGCTTGTTAGATAGTGGTATTAATGTGAATCTTTTTAACAGTATGAAAGAACATAAACAGTTGAATTTCTCTGCAAAGATGGATTGGCTTGAAAAAATAAAAAATAAAAATAAATGCACACGAAAGCTTATAAATGGATTGGAAAGAGCGCGAATTGATGTTAAAGAATGTCAGAAGGATGATGGGAGGTGATGGGGGTGATGGGGGGGTGATGGGGGTGATGTCAGTCAGCACTCCATGCCACTCAACTCCATCAACATTTGTAAAGGTTTTCAATCACAAATAGTATGAGCTTCATACTCGTTTTGTTGCTATTATTACAGCGTAAATATTTTTTACATAATGTTGATTGAATATTGAATAGAAAACTTTTTGACAGTCTAACAATACATACACGCACGCACGAATCAACACACTCACCACACACTCACCCACACACACACACACACACAAACAAACAAACAAATATATATTATATATTTATAAATTGAAAAATTAAACCAATGTTCAAAGGTATTCGTAGCTCAGTGCGAATAGAATTGCACCGACCAGCACCTTCTTCGATTCTGCTAACGCGCAGGAGACTTCAAGAGTACATCAGCCGGCTGGCTGGAACTTCTACGCTACATTGCAATGTGTGCAAATTGCTTTATTCTCCGCAATTTTTCAGACGACTTTGAATGGCTTGAAACTTTTACACGTGGAACTGGGGGGTCATCTTTCTTCACTTCACTTCTGCATCATTCAACCTCTCGAACTTCTTGCGAAAGTACAGAAATGCTTCAAAGTTGTATTATTTTTTTAACCAATTTTTTTAAGACTCAATTTGACGAGAAGCTTGAAAATTTTGTAACAATCAACCGATGGTAGAAGAATAAAGTTTTTTGATTGCATTCGTCTCTCATTGATCAACTTTGATGTGATGTTGCACTTCAATCCCACTGTTTGCATCTGCAAGCTGTTCGCTATTTTTGAATCAAGCAAACACTCCAGCTGCAAACGTTATATCAAAATAATGGTGCCTTCTACGACATAATGCTAACCTACTCTATTTGTTGAATAGCACAAAGTTTAGTTGTGTCGCTAATTTGTTGGTAGTTAAAACTAAAGTGTTAATTTGTTGTGAGCACCAATGATGTGTTCCAACTGGAAATCCATTTTTTATCTACTATTTATTTATATTGATTCAAATAAAATTTTTCGTCGAAGAAGCAATTTTAACCAATTTATGAGTTGTTTTAGAATGTTTCTTAAATTGGGCATGAATACAAATTGAACAAAAATGAAACTGCAGAATTGAACTCTAATGGAATCGTTTTCCAGGCAAAGTTATTGAGCACATTGTTGTTTAGCAACGGAGTTTATTGACAATTCATCAGTTTGGTTATGGACAGTTGCACTCCGCTGAGACAGCATTGATCGATGTTTCTTCTGAATTCATCGCGTCTATTCATGTTCAAAACGTGTCATTTCATTGCATTCATTTATGTTCAAAGCGTGTCACATCTTATTTCTTTTTATGACAAGGCAGCATTTTTTGTTCTTTTTCACGTTTTGTAATTTTTTGCAGAATTTAAAATTATTCGGCTCAGTTGGAAATTTTAAATGGCTCGTCATGACCTATCAGCCCGTTTCTTGGCCAGATCGCATAAACTAAATCAGAACTTATTCCGAAGATTATAGCAACAAAGGTTTAACTTCGTCTTAGTAGATGTGAACTGTACGACATTCATTTGTGATTTCATTGAACACATCAACATTTGATCTTTCTATATTTTTTTCCTAAAGCAATCAAGTTTTAATGAAAGTAAATATTTTTTGCAACTTTTATAGTTTAAAATAGTCTGACAAGACCGAATAATGTTGAAGCAAATTTACGCATTGCTGTTTTTACATCGATGGCATTTTTATTTCGAAGAGTTTAATTAACTCAGAGAGTTCCTACCTCATATATTGACCAGAAATTTTATGGCTGACCTCTATTGACCATGTGCAAAAATTACTTTACGTTCTCTAAGCTTTTAAGATGTCAATTTTTAAAAAAGCATGAATAAAAAGTTGTACAAATAATAATTAATAATAACCAAAGTTTTTTTGGAAGATTATTACATTAAAAAATATTTAATAATTGAATGGTTCTCTACGGAAATTGAACTGACCTGAATGTTAATTTCAAAAATTGTAAGGAATAGCAGATACTACGTCATTTCTGCCTTATTATTTAAAATTATGAAAAAATCATTTGAAGATATGCTACAAAATTTGGCGGCAATCAATTGAAAGCATTAAAACATTTATTGCTTGACAATAACAGCGACGTAATTAATATTTCCAAGTGGGAATAAACTTTCTTTCCAGCAAAACAAGAAAGATAATGGGTGTAGATAATTAGGTAATCAGTCGACATGGCAGGTGTCACATCGACCCATCATTGTCGGCAGCGAAAAACTTGCCTAATAAAAAAGAAACTTCTCTCCCTCTCTCTCTCTGATACAATCACTTATAATGAATTTTTTGTCAACAAACAGGGTTTAAGCAAAAGTTTGGCTTTGTTATTTTATATGACACGTAAACTTTTCATCAACGTGCCAGTTTCATTTCACGGTTTCTACCTAGCGGCACTGACTGGAGTGACTTGTACCTCCTGCTCATTTGCCACGTCTCTTTGGACGGCGTTACATAGTCTTACAAATTTGCGTACTTCTACATGATTATTAAATTAAGCAACTCAGCTTTCCTTCACGATTAACAATTTTTGAATGTTTTTTTCTTCAACACTCAGCAACCATTCCACAGTTATTCATTTCGACAATTTTTGATCTGTTGCTGTTTTCAATGCACGGTTATTCATCTTGATTAAAGTTTCATTGAAACCGGTTATTTTTCTTCTATTTTTTGGGCTTAGTTGATGACCACATTTGAGCATAATTTATGTAAAATAGAAACTGCATCAGTATTGTTCTCTTAATAAAAGTTTATAATAATTGTTAAGGACGACAAATAAAATAAATTCAAAACCAGTCAGACAGTTGCAAACTTTTGCAGGGAGATTTCAAGCAGGCTCCTCAAAAGCGATTCATTCATCCCATGCATCCAACGGTTCATTCATCTAATGCATCCAACGATTCAATCATCCCATGCATCTAACGATTCATTATCCCGTACATCTAACGATTCATTCATCCCATGCATCCAACAACGATTCATTCATTCCATGCATCCAACAACGATTCATTCATCCAATGCATCCAGCGATTCATTCATCTCATGCATTCAGCAATTTATTCACCTCATGAATCCAGCGATTCGTGCACTCAGCAATTTGAACAGTTGCAGTTCACACATGCGGCAACCCTTGCACACAATCTCTTGAGCATGTAGTAATTCATTGTACAAAAATTTGTGTACACGAAAATTTGTGTATAAGACAAAATATTGCGGAGTAATCTGCGCTTAAGACATTTTAATTTTAAAGAAAGTTACTGCAAAACCTTTAAGAATTTTTAAAAAGAATTTATGATGACTTGAGGTGTTCATATTTGAAGAGTGTTAATCATCCGCACGGCCACGCCCACCTAATGCGTGTCGTTGTGCACTCGCGTCTCAGGTGGAGCGTTGTACCTACTTGTATATGTTTGCACAATGTAATGGAATGATGACACGTGAGATGAGATTGACGTTGTGTTGAGAATGGCTGTCCTGCTTATTTGAAAAATTCTTTTGACATTGGCATCATTTTAATTAATGCATCGCATGTAGGATTGTTGCTCTGAAAATTGTATCATCCTCTCGTTTTATTATGCTGTACAACTCGCGCTATTCGAGATGGGACGTCTTCTCTTCAGTGAGTCGCAGTCGGATGAAAAATATCCCACTCCGACTCACGACTCAAGGTTCCAAATTCATAAATAAATTTATCAACTTTTACGTTATAACTTTATTTTATTATCACTACAAAATAAAAATTAAAAAAAACACTCAAAATCAGTCAATGTAATTTTTTTTTTATGTAAAAATATCATATTTGCAACACTCTGAAAAAAATTATGTAATTTTATTACCATTATCAGCATTTATTTTTAGTTATAAAAACTATTGCCGATCACTGCCACACATTTATTCATTCATCTTCCAAATAACACAATCTTATGAAAAGTTTTCATAAAAAAATAAAATTTTTTTAAAATGAAAAAATTTTTCGGAATCCGTCTCTGTTCCCTAAAGAAATCCGACTTCAACTCCGGCCTCTTAAAAAATTCATACTCAGAGTCCGGCCAAAATCTCCGACTCCAATCGACTCGGACACTGGTTTTCTTGGTGGCGCTTTGCAAATGATGCTGTCGCTTTGTCGTCATAAGTAGAAATATCGTGTCTGACGTGAATGAAGCCAGTAGCAAGATTTTATCAAGTGATGATGTCATTGTTGCGATTGCTGTGGTTATTGTGACTGTGTTGTTTGTTGTGTTTGTGTTTGTGTGTGTGTTGGTTGTGTTGGTTGAGATTGGATTGCTGTGGTTGTTGTGCTCGTTCATTTTGTAAAAAAAATTAAATTTTCACGTTCCTAGTTTGCAAAAAAGTAATTAGCAGCAAAAAAAAGATGAATTAATGAACAACGTGATGAATGGAAGCAGCGTCGGATGTTTGAATTAAGTAATTGCTAAAAGGAAAAGCAATGCAGTAAAAAAATTTACAGAATTTAATTGATTTATTTCAAAATCAAAAAATTATGTAACAATTTTTTTAACAATAATTTTTTTAAAACAATCTAAACACAAGTATTTGAAGAATTAACAATCAATGAATAATTAATTAGATATTTGAAGACGATGAAATGAACGGCCGACCTTCTGCTTGTGGTAGAGGAAGACGTTCTGCACGAAGGCGCGCATGATGACGGCCATCTTCGATTCTTTGACGCCCTGCTCCAGCTCCCTCTCGTTGAACCAACCGCTGCTGCCCGCCTTCGTCACCATCACAATTATGTCAATGTTGCCGATCCGGTCTATATTTAAAAAGTCGTTAGGTGGCTGGCTAATTGAATTGTCTGTCGTTCGGCCATCCATCAATGGATTCGGCAAATAATTACCTTTCTTAATTTCATTTGCAGCAGCGTTCATTGCTTTGTGGCCTTTTGTTGCATCATTATCGTTCTCCTGTTCGCTATGTTTGTTTTTGTTGGCGTTGTTGGAGTGATTGATGTTGCCGATGGATGGTCTGCTTTTTACGATGTTTGCCGCTTCAGATTCTCTTGCGCGAAACATTTTCTCCTTATTTTTGAACGGTGCATCTCGGACGCTGCTGCTGTTTGAAGTCAGCCAAGTCGGTAGCACGTTGAGTAGTGGGCTTAAAACAGATTTAAATTTCAATTTATTGAGCGGCAAACTCTGGGAGGCTTTCAAAATATCTTGCACGGATGCCTCGTTTATGCACTCGTTAACGTTGAAAGAAAGTTTCGGCGGTTGCTGCTTCTGCTGATAGTCAACCTTCTCCGTCGATTGTCGATTATTAATTAAATGGCTTTTGTTTTTTGAGGTTAAAATTGTTTCCTTCAATGCTTGAACATTTTTTTTGATGGTGTTGTTGTTGATGTTGTTGCTGCTGTTGTTGTTGTTGTATTTGTTGCTGCTATTGTGTGTAGGATGCACTGAAGAGCAGTTCAGTTTTTTTGAGAGTTGTTGCAAGTATGATTGGTGGATGTGTTCATTGAAAGTGTTGAACGACCAGCTGGTGAAGGGAGAGCCATTTATGAATATAGCCCGTTGGATCAAACTTTGAACTGAATGTTTTGGAAAATATTTTGTCTTTGAAAATATTTTGTAAAACATTGTAAATAAATAATTTCACTGAACAATTTCAATTAATTTTAAAAATATTGTCAAACATCAATACCAATAATAATAATAATAAATAATAATAATAATAATATATTCATTTTAAAAGTGTATACAGAAACCTATAAAACACAAACACGTTCGCACAAACACACTCGTCCATATCACGCATGAATAAACATCAGCTCTGAAAGGTCCAGTTAAACATTTTTGAGGGGCGTGACCTTCAAAGCGCAAGCTGTTTAAACTCACCCCACACAACTTCCTCTTTCATACAAACCTCCATTCATGTTTACAATAAAGGATGACAATATATTTTCATATTTATTCACATTTCCCCAAATGAGCATAGTTTTCTACGCTTCGCAAATTCGATGGTTGAATATATCATGATGAAATTAACATATGTCGTTAAAAGGAAAGTGTTGGTGAAGAAGCCAGAAATTTGATTTGTTGGAGCTTGAATGCTGAACAACAGCAACAACAGTTGATCTTTTTATTACGCCACAACTACTTGCAATCTAAAAACTACAAAAAATAAATCTTACAAGTTTACTTCTATTTTGACATAAAAATTTGTATAAACTTCAACTGAAGTTACATCAATCATCAGCTGCTCCATGGCCAACCCTGACAGGTGGGTCTCCAGTCAATGACAAACAAACAAATTGAAAATAAATGCAAAACTGCCGATAAATGAGAGAGAACAAAAAGCATAAACTCACGCGACTCTGAAATTAATTACCTAACTGAACAATTGTATTGCAATGTCCACTTAATGTTTATTTTTTGCCTCGGATGATTGTTTATGTTGATAGAGAGTTGCGTGCGTAGTTACCTTCATGGGTCATTAAGTATGCAGATTGTCTGCTGGCTGGTCAGTAATGTTGAATCAGCGCAACATTTTTGCCTCCTACATCATCCAACCTTTACAGCGTCAGTAAAAAAATATTACCTCCCAGGGCTGTCGTGCACCCTATCTAACAGCGTACACCTGCATACCGGGGGGGTATCAAACGACGTACGCATGTACGCCGGGGGGGGGTATCTAACAGAAGATATATGGTGAATATCTATCAACATTTATATCTATCAACAACGTATGTGTGTGTGATGAGTATCGATCAGCCTGCATAGATGTGGTGTGAGCCTTTCAAAACATGATACATGCATTTGAAACACACTTATACATATAATGTACGAGAAGCTAATGATCCAATAACTTCATTATAAGCCATCGCATGCAGATAAATCAGCACAAATTCATACAAACTTATGTGGATGGAGGTTAAACATATTAACCTGCCTTAAATTAGCCACCATATACTCACAGTCTCATACAAGAACTACTAATATTTATAAAAAGTTGAATGTGAAAACTAGATAAGTACAAACAGAATGAAAGAAACATAGGAGGAATGCCTGAAGGAACCCAACAACGATTTAAACACACCGACAGGCAAGCATCGATCTTATGATATTTTGATGATGGCGATGATGATAAACTGACTGAAGTGACACTGCACGCTGGTGGCGATGATGACGATGATGACGATGATGACAGTTGAAAAGATGAACTCGACGCGAACAGGATAATGGCAACTAATGAAGATGATGATGATGATGATGATGATGATGTGGTGGTGGTGATGATGATGCAGAAAGTAAAATTGGCTGGTTTGAAGTGATAGAAAGGAATGATGATAATGATGATGATGATGAGAAGGAGGAGGATGTTATTAGTAGTGCTGATAATGATAACGATGATGCTGAAGTTGTTGATGATGAGGAGGATTCCGATGTCGAAGTTATTATTAATGATGGCGATGACGATGATGATGAGAATGAAGATGAGATCGATGATGATGATGATGATGATGATGGTGGTGATTATCTCATTTGGCAATACACTGCAGCGTTCGTTTGATGCTCCCATGCAACCAGCACACAAGATATCATCATCGGCAGCGCTGTTCTATGTTAGTTGCTTTAAATGCAAATAGAAAAAAGTAGAAAAAAAATAATACAAAAATCAAATTGGAGCTGGTGTACAAAGGTCAAAACAAAATATAAAATAATTTGATCCAGCTAATGATTCTTCAATGTATGGAACAATTGAAGGCACTTGGTTAAGAAACAAAGTTTCACGTGTTAAGAGAAAAAATTATAGAAGATAAATAAAGCATTAAAAAAATAAATTATCTGATAATAATTTCCGAGACTTGTTCTAAATTTGCTCAAGTGCTCATAAGTTTAGTTATTAAATTTGAGCTGTTTTGGAAAACATTAAAAACTTGAATATGTAACCACTGCCCTCTATATTAAAAACAGATAACAAAACAAAATTTTTGACCAATGAAACAAAGGGAATTGAATAAGCGAACCTTGAAAAATTTCATTTCAAAATAAAATTCCTGAGAGTAATGATAATAGTTTTTTCAGCAACCGTTTCATAATTTTTTAGAATAACAAAAATTACAATTGAGTGGCATCATGGCTCAGTAGTAGAATCCCTAGACATTACGTTCTGGTCTAACGTTGCAGTGGTTGAGGCACCTGGTCTAACGTTGCAGTGGTTGAAGCACCTGGTCTAACGTTGCAGTGGTTGAGGCACTTGGTCTAACGTTGCTGTAGTTGAAGCACTAGATGCAACCACACGTTGCTTTCAAATGTTCCGATTCACGCATAAGATTATGAGCTTGTTGCTACTATATTTTTGCTGGACGAAGAATTAAACTTGAGTAGATATGAACCAGCTTGAATGAATGTGTTCACCCGCAGAATATCTAATGGTGCAACGTGACGGAAGCAAACAAATTAAATTGCGGACATTGAATTTTGTTCTCTCTACACACAAATTCTCCACATTCAAAATAAAAATTTGAATTCAGTAAAATTGAAAATTAAGAAAAACTTCTAAAATGTAGAACTAAAACAGCCAAAATCGTTTTCCAGAACAATTCAGTCCAAATGAAATTTGTTTGCTTACATTTTGAAAATCACCTCCAACAAGGCTGCCATTCTCACAATGATATTTATCAAACAACTGTAACCTAGGTTGACCTGTAGCATCATATCGCAAACGATGTTAGACCAATCATGTTTTCCTACAATGCTCCATTATATTTGCATTGTTATCTTCTATATTCACTCAATAACAACATCAATTCAGTCAGCAATCATATTTTTGAATTGTATTTTTCCGCTGAAAAAAATTTTGAAGTGACATTTAAAATTGTTTCTGAATTTTCAGTCAAATTCTCAAAAATTTTTTATTCTTTCAAATTTCTTTATAACTGCTGTAATTTTATTTTAAATAAAGGTGTAACAATAACGATGGTGTTGGTGATGGGGTGTTTTGAAATTTTCTATACTGCTTGGTGAACTAAACATAATAAAAATGACCGGATACGATGAAATATTTAAAATGAATGCTCGGTTCAGACCGACGCAATTTTATGTACAGTCACCCCTGCAAACGTTCCTTTCAATTATTTTTCTCGTTGTCCTTCAATTTATTTTCCTTTAGATAAAAATTTGTCTTTGTTTTAATTAGATGTTGTCGGAGACGACGTTTTTATTTTCTCGCTTCTGACGCACGTCACGCTCAGAATATTTGAAGTTTGGAATTTGTTTGCTGTCAAACTGATTGGCTATAGACTTTAGTACTTCCATCATTTGCAATACAACAAAATTGCTTCTTAATTGCAAAATTAAAAAGAAACAACAAAAGTTATACGATTTTTTTTCTCAAACTGCAAAGTTCAAATTGTCATAAGAAATAGTTATTGATTTAAGTTTAAAAGTAGCTAACTATTGTATTCATCGTTAGTAATTATTATAGAAGACGGCTTGTAGTTAAAGTCTAAAGTGAAGTAGTTATTAAATGTTGGAAAGTATCAGTGTAAGCATCTAGGTTTGTACAGCGTTTCTTTTGAGAAGACTTTAGAGGCGACTTCCATAGCTCGCTACGTTGAAATAAGAATGTTTTACAACATTTGAAGAGTCGTCGATCAGCAATAGAACTATTTTGTTGAAATTCCGGCCGGTTTTTTGAAGTTACGTTCGAACGACATTGACGGTTTTGTGTACTGAGTTTTTGGTTTTTGGTTTTTTGGCAGCATCAAGGCAGCAACATCGGGTGACACCGCTTGTTGGACGGATACATCTTCAGACGACACAAACCGACTTTCAACGACGAACCAGACACCAAATCATCTCCCAATATTGAATCAGCCGCAAAAAGATATTTTTCTTTATTAAATGACCAAATTTTAACATACCATTTTGTTGATTGTCTATTTGTATTTGACTGTTTGTTTATATTTGGGCGTCATATACCATGTTAAACATCGCTTACGGCTTTCGCACGTTTCTACCAAATTTGCAGTTCACATTCAGAACGTAAAGGCAGAGTGAGAATAAATCGGCTTATTTTCCAAAATTATATCAGTCACAAATTTCAACGTTCTATTACCTCAAACTAGTTAAAAACAGATTAAACCCCAATTAAATTAAATTAAAAATATAAGAAACCATTTAAACTAAATTTATAATCAACAACAAGTTTGCAAAAAAAAATTAAAAGCAACTTTGAAGCAAAAAAATTAATTTAAAAAGCACACGCATTCGTTTCACGACACGTTTTAAAAACAATCGAACACCTATCATGCACAATGAAGCTGTCTTCTAGTAGTTAGTTAAATATTTATGGTTAGTGATTACCCATTTCTGAAAAGTTGTAAAAGAAATGCATAAACTTGAAAATTTGAAAAACCAAACAAACATTCGCACTTCTCATAAACTCTATTAGTTAAATTATTATTATTATTATTATTTGTCCGTCCGTAATTAAGTTGAAAAATAATCGCATTAAAAATAGATAACCGTTGCAAATCGAAATTTTATGCCGAAATTTTAATCTGGCAGGCCGCGAGACTTTACGATGGCTGCAGGCTGCTGATTATTTCCCATTAATTCCAAATCTTGATGTGACCAATGAAAATATTTTCTTGTTGATTAAAAGGTAAGATGATCGTGCAGTTTTCAATGGAATTTCAATGCACACATGCATTCAAAACGTGCTAACAAGCTGGTAAGTTTGAAAAGTTTATTGAAATTTTTTGAGAAATAAAATATAAGTAAATTAAATAAAAAATAATTGAGTAACATTTTAAATTGACAATCATGAAACTCTGTGAACAAATCATACCCGCATGTACATACATGAATATACAAACAGAACTTGAAGAGCATACAAACACATGCAGCAGTAAACGCAACACAAAATAAACTACCACAAGCTTATTGACAAATATACAAAGATATATTAACAAACAACCACATACAGCATAAATAATCATAACATACAACAACCAAACATATACAAAGATACTAAAATATACACTACACATACGTCTATAAAATATACACAACACACAAGATGCATGCATGCATACATACATACATACATACATACATACATACATACATACATACATACATACATACATACATACATACATACATACATACATACATACATACATACATACATACATACATACTTACTTACATACATACATACATACATACATACATACATACATACATACATACATACATACATACATACATACATACATACATACATCCATCCATACATACATACATACATACATACATACATATATACATACATACATACATACATGTATTTATCTCGATTTGGTGGGCTGGGGTTGCTTAGCGTGGTTCAGCTGGCTCCAGTTGTTTATAATTCCTCTGCCGCTGCCACTCTCGACCTGCAGTCTTCCCTGCTCCACCGGTTTTTTCGTTGCCGCGATATTCTTCCCCCGTACGCACGTCCAAATTTTGAACGAAGAATATAAAAAGATCTTTCAAAATTTGTTGTCTTCATGCGGCGACGACTTTTCCACCGCTCGTTTGTTGGCTATGTCCAGCGTTGCCAGCTGTGGGTGGTTGAGATCGTGGCCCAACACCTCTGTGGGCACCAGGCTTGACGACCAGTCTGTGAGATTTGCCCCTGGCTTCAGACTTGGCCTGGTCATTCAAAATAAATACACGTGCCGATGTGGCGCTGGGGAGGACGAGTTTGGGCACCACGGTTTGGTTTGTCGCCTGGGTGGGGGCCGTCAACTACGTCAATCAGCATTAAACGACTACATTTGTCGGCTCTTCTCCAAGGCTTCAATCCCAGTTCTCAAGGAACCATCCGGCATTTCTGCGCATGATGGTAGGCGCCCGGACGGATGCACACTAATACCTTGGAGAGCCGGTAGATGTTTGACGTGGGATGTTACGGTCCCTGGCACCCTTGCCGAACGATATGTAAACCTGACAAGTAAAGAATGCGGTCTGGCCGCGGCCAGGGCAGCGGACGAGAAAATGAAAAAATATGGGAATGCACTCCCCTCGATGGAATTCTTGCCAATATGTATCGAGGTTCTCGGCCCGATGGACCCCAACACCCTTAAATTTCTTAAGGCAATATGTAAAATGATCAGCGTCAGATCAGGCGACAGCAGCGGTTCCTGCGCATCTGTGTGCTTGAAAATATCCAACTGAATGCCGACATGTGCAATTAACGACAAATCAAAATGTTAATCCATTTGTTACTTGATGTTTGACGGTTCAGTGTCACTCATCATGTATTGGTTCAAACATACATACATACATACATACATACATACATACATACATACATACATACATACATACATACATACATACATACATACATACATACATACATACATACATACATACATACATACATACATACATACATACATACATACATACATACATACATACATACATACATACATACATACATACTTACATACATACATACATACATACATACATACATACATACATACATACATACATACATACATACATACATACATACATACATACATACATACATACATACATACATACATACATACATACATACATATATACATACATACATACATGGAATACATCGTCGCGTTCGACGAATTGTGTCATTGATGAGTCCTTTGATGTGAGAACAAGCCTATTCTTGATGAACATCGACGACCACAGGATCCTCAGACCCACTCCCTTGTGCTGTTACCATCCCGGGCCACCTGCTTACGCCGTCTTCTTTTTACAACTAGAGCTGCAATGCGCGCCTCCTCAAAGGCGGAAACTGCCGCTTGTGAGCGTGTCTTCCACTGTGAACGCTCGAGCTCAACGACACCCACGATTTTAGAATTCAGTCCGACTTTTTTTAGGTTTTCCTTCAGATTATCTTTAAATCTGCGAATTGGACCGCTAGCAAGGCGAACTCCAGAAGCCGAAAAACACCTGTTTGGGAATTCTTGTGTCCGGCATGCGGATAACGTGTCCCGCCCAACGAAATTGCCTCGATACCCAAGATACCACACATTTCCAATACAGTTGTATTTGGCACTCTATCCTCCCATTTAACGTTAAGGATAACCCGTAGACATCTCATATGAAACTGATCGAGTCTACGTATACGGCGCCTATAAGTAATCCATGTCTCACATCCATACAACATTGTGGTTAACACAACTGCCTTATAGACAGATATTTTAGTAGCCAGCGACACACCCCGTTCCTTCCAGAGTCGTCCACTCAAACCACCAAAAGCAGCACCAGCCTTGGCAATCCTAACCGTAATTTCATCATCGATTGCAGTAGTGTTGGAGAGGTAGCTACCAAGGTAGCAAAATCGATCCACAGCGTTCAACTGCGAGCCACCAATAGTTACGATGGCTTTAGAATCCGACGAAATTAAGATAGCTTTGGTGCAGAACCTCTGTTTTCTTCCTGCTCACCGTGAGTCCAAACCTTTCTGCAGTAGTGTGGAAACAGTTGAACAGAGCCTAAACTTCACTTTGTGTATGTGCAACCAAAGCGCAGTCATCCGCAAAGAGCAGGTCGCGGACTATTGTAGTTTGTGTTTTTGACTTCGCTTGTAGGCGTCTGATGTTGAAAACGTTTCCATCCATGTGATAGCAGATTGGAAAGCCCTCTACACAATGTTGAAAGGCGACTCGAAGCATTAAGGAGAAGTAAATGTTGAACAGCAAGGGAATCATGACACACCCCTGCTTGGTACCATTCGTCACCTCAAAGTCCGGGGATCGATCACCATTTTCAACTACGGTTGCCCTCATGCCTTCATGGAAGGAGCGAATAATCGACGGGACAACCAATCTTTTTGAGACATTTCCATAACGCTGAACGGTTGACGGAATCGAACGCCTTTGTTAAATCTATGAAGACGAAGAAAAGTTCGCTTTGTTGCTCACGACATTTTTCTTGAAGTTGTCTGGCAGTAAAAATCATATCCATAGTACCACGACCAGCCCGAAAGCCACACTGACCCTCTGGAAGGATACCAACATCATTGACGTACTTGGTTAGATGGTTGACGATCACGTGGGCCAATATTTTTCCAGGAATCGATAGCAGAGAAATGCCTCTGTGATCATCACAGCATGAACAATTCCCTTTCCGTTTGAATATGTGAATGATAAGGGCATCCTTAAAAACTTGAGGAACCGATTTCCTATCCCACATGTCTTGGAACATTGTCACCATCCTGGTTTTAAGTTCGATGACACCACATTTGAAGAGTTCTGCCGGCAGCCCGTCCAAACCCGGAGCTTTTCCATTCGACATTTGGGTGATTGCTTTTTCCCCTTCAGACAGGCTAGGGGGATCATCGAGATCACCTGCAATGCTCCAGTCAGGCAACTCAGCAAGGACTGAGTCATCAAACCGGGATTCTTGATTTAGCACACTGTTGAAGTGTTCAGCCCAACGAGCCAGGATTTCATGGCCATCCTTGATAAGTGTTTGACCATCTTTAGACAGTGCCGGGACACTACCGGAGCTGCGGGGACCAAACACAGTTTTCAGATTTTTGTAAAATGATTTCATGTCCCCGCGGCCGGCCGCTACTTGCAATTCATCAGCTCTGGCAGACCACCAAGATTCCTTCATCTGACGAAGCCTTCTCTATGCAAAACTGCGTGCTAGCGTGTAGCATGCTTTCATGACGCAGTTGCCCCTGTCATCTATCCAAGAAAGATGGGTGATGTGCATGTTGTCCAGCAGCCCACGTGCCTCCGTATCCTGATCGTCGAACCAGTCCCTATGCTTAATACGCTGATATCCAAGCACATTAACCGCAGCTTTCTCCACAATCTGCTTGAAATTTGACCATTCTGTGTTCTCATTTGTTGAAAACTCACCACACAATGCTTCGCGGAACAAATTTCTAGCTGACGGTTCTGTTAGCCAAGTCACATCCAGTTTGGCTTTCCGTACAGTTTTGTGATGCCTTCTGACTGGTTTAACAGTAAAAAACACCGAGATCTTAATGAGGCGATGATCTGACCACATTGTTGATGCTCGCACCGCTTTAGTTAGACGAGCGAGACGAAGATCGCGTTGTCTGATAAGTATGTAGTCGATGAGATGCCAGTGTCCTGAACGTGGATGTTTCCAGCTAGTCTTCTTCCTGTCAGTTTGTTGGAAGACTGTATTTGTCACCACAAGATTGTGCTCTGTACAAAATTCGAGGAGCATGGTTCCATTTGAATTTTCCCTACCAACTCCATTTCGTCCAAGCACTTTTGGCCACAAGATGTGGTTTTTACCCACACGGGCGTTAAAATCACCCAAGACAAACAACTGATGGTTGTGTGGTGTTGAACGAAGAGCGTCACCGAGCTGCTCATAAAACAAGCTCTTCTTCTCACAAGTTGCTCCAAGCGTCGGCGCATAGCAGCTGATTAAGGTAGCAGTGTGACCACCCTCCAGGTTGAGCATCATCCTCATTAGGCGTGGTGAAATACCATAAGGTACCTCATGTACAGATTTCAGGAGTGTGCTACGAATGGCAAAGCCCACTCCACCAGTACGCACCTCACCTGCAGGATGACCTTGGCAAAAGAAGGTGTAACCAGCACCTCTCTCCTCAAACTGTGTTGCTGCAGAGATTTTTGTCTCGCTGAGCGCAGCAACATCGATGTCATAACGCGCAAGTTCACGTGCAACAATGGCAGATCGACGTTCATGACACTTCCCAAGATCCAACATTGTCCGGACGTTCCATGAAGCCAAATTTAAAATTTTTCTTTTCTTTTGACCGCATAGTAGGATACCCAGTCAGCCGCGGTAGACTGACAAGGTCGGCAACATATTGGCTAGCTTTTTTTAGGACAGATTTTTTAGTCCCCTCTCCGGTTGGAGAAAGCAGTGCATCCCTGAATAGGGCTGCTTTGTCACCCTGGCAGGATACGAAAATTGCTGTAGCCATCAGCAACAAACGACCATCACACCAAGGCCGCCTGTGTGTTGTGTTGTGACTAGACACTGCCAGTAGTACCCTCTACCTGTGCCCGTCGCCACTCGCCAATCGCCGCAGGACTTTGTTTGCACATCCATTCAAGCATCAGACCACCAAGACAACCTTCACAATGGTCGATTTAAGTGGAGCATGTTTGTGCGGCATGCTACACTCTCTCCTCCACAGGGGTCGGTAACAGCAGGCACGAGTTGAGACACGCCGAGCGACCAGTGTGGACGCAAAAGTTTGGATGAAACTGCGGTGCAGTTTTATCCTCGTAGCCAACTATCCTGGCTAGATTTTTAACTGGGTTTACTCCCAGGCCTTTCCCAAGCGTGGGTATAGCCGCAAGGCTGCGGAGATTTGAAATCAGAGTTTTCCTTCTCCTAGATGGTATTTCCTTACGAGCGCCATCCGCCCGGAACCTGGTTTAGGTGCCAGTAACTCGCCTTCGCCCTCTCCTGTTAGTTAGTAGCAGCCCCCGCCACGTGCAGGAAGGAGTAGGACTTCGATGGTCGTAGCGCGCACGCTACAAGTCTTTGGTGGCATTTTGTAGAACTGGGAAGTTCAGCCCCCAGATCACCACCGGCAAACCATTGCATTTGGGGGCCACATACATATATGCATACATACATACATACATACATACATACATACATACATACATACATACATACATACATACATACATACATACATACATACATACATACATACGAAACGAAACGAAACGAATTTTTATTTGCTTCTCAAAATTAATCTAAAAAAAGAGAAAAAAAAAATTCTCTCCCCTTTATATCAATAAGAAGAAGACAGGATGACCACAGTAGAGTTCTTTTCAGAAACTCATCGAGTGTGACCACCTTGACATAATTTTTAAAATGTTATAAGTTTTCAACAGAATTTAAACGTAATTTCAAAAACAAAAAATTTATGTTTTAAACTTAAGTAAATATTCTTTTAACTTTTTTTAAAAATTGTTCAACGAAATAAATTCAAAATTAAATCCACTGTTTAAAATTTCGTTCCAGATTCTCGGTCCCTTGCAATACACGTGAGAGAACAAAATATTCGTTTTCGATTTGTTAGAGACAAGATTATTTTGTTGCCGACATTGTTGTTTCATCCTGAAATAACTGTTAAATAAATCAGGTAATCGATTGGTTAACTGTTTATAAACAAAAATCATCAGAAAGTAAATTCTGAGTTTCGAGAAATTCAAGTTTCGCGTGCTGTTGAACAATGGTTGACTGTGTTCAAATCGTTTGGATCTCGTTATCAATCTAACTGCTCTTTTGATTAATATTTCTATTGGTAAGGTTGATGTGTGGTACGATGAAGCCCATACAATGTTGCAGTAGTTTATTAACGGAATGCACAGGGAATTATACAGAAGATTCAAACAGTTTTTTGGCAAAAATGATTTTACTCTGTTTATCATTCCTATTGACTTTGAAAGTTTGGATGATACTTGTTTTATGTGATGTTTGAAGGAGAGTTTCTGATCGAGCAGCATGCCTAGAAGTTTTAAACATTTTGTTTCAACAATTGTGTTGTTACCTAGGATGATTTTATACGGCTCCTTGTAATTTAGATATTGTACGGGTCCAAAAACCATCATTTGGCTTTTTGAACTGTTAATTGAAAGTTTATTGGCTTCGAACCAAGAGATTATGTTTTTTAACTCTCTGTTTGTTTCCTCAATAAGTTCTTTCATTGATCTGCCGCTGCTAAAAACATTCGTGTCATCAGCATAAATTACGTAGTCAAAAAACGCTGATGCAGCTGGAAGATCGTTTATGTACAATATAAATAACAAAGGACCTAGGATGCTTCCTTGAGGCACACCGTTGTTGTTTCCGAGCAGACTGGAAATTTCATCGTTCACATAGACAAATTGTTTTCTTTCTGTTAAGTAGCTACGAAACCAATGCAGTGATGTATTTCTAAAACCGTACTTTTCCAACTTGTTGAGCATGATGTCGTGGTTGATGCAATCAAATGCTTTCGACAGATCTAAGCACGTTCCAATGACAAATCTTTTACATTCAGTATTGATGCCAATCTTGCGAACTAGTTCTACGATTGCTAATTCTGTAGAAAATTTCTCTCTGCAACCAAATTGGGAATTTGACAAAATATTATCTTTTTGCAAAAAACTAGTCATTCGTCGGTGCATTAGTTTTTCAAGTATTTTTGAAAATACTGGCAATAGGGCGAAAATTTGATAAATCTGTTTTTCCTTTAATTTTTTCAATAGGAATTACCTTGGCGATTTTGAGACAGCTTGGAAATTTGCCCTTTTCAAAAGATAAATTTATCAAATATTCTAGAACAAACACAGTAAATACATACATACATACATACATACATACATACATACATACATACATACATACATACATACATACATACATACATACATACATACATACATACATACATACATACATACTTACATACATACATACATACATACATACATACATACATACATACATACATACATACATACATACATACATACATACATACATACATACATACATACATACATACATACATACATACATACATACATACATACATACATACATACATACATACATACATACATACATACATACAAAAAAACATAAAAATACATACAGAAGACCAAGGCTTCTTAATTATGCAATTTTGTGCAATAAAGCAAGATGAAATAATATACGTAGAGCGTTATAATACGACCAAATAAGGTAATTTAGGTTTAAAAGTGGAATAATGGCGGAATAAACCTTCCTTACATTTTACTTTCTTACTGATCTTTGAACCTAATTTATTTAATTTTTTTGATTATTTTAAAGCAGTTATCAAAGACGTGATTGAAAATTAATTAAAAAAATTATTTTGTTAACATTTTTTGAGATAAGGGTCGCTGGAATGGATGAGGAATATTTTAAAGCTGTTCATGACTCATCGATTCTTTACTGACAAGTTGAACATTTCTCTTGGAAAATGTTGATTCACTATCATGCAATAAATGAATAACAACAATCCAAAAATGTTTTTGTCGTTTTGAGAAAATTGACACGGAAATGAAAATAAGATGGTCGTTCTTCTCGAGATCAAGAATTTTTAAAAAAATGGAACTAAAATTCTGGAGAGGTGATGGTAACGAACTTAATTTCAACATTACACTCCATCATTTTGCGGTTTTTACTGTTAAACATTATTTGTTCCATTGATTGTTGAGTTTAGTAGCTGGCTGGCAGCATGTGTGTGCGTGTGGCGTGCTAGTGTGTGCATCTCTGCATGACTGGCCATCAGCTAACCAGAAACATATTTATGTCTGATTTATAAGCAACGTTTTTGCAGCTGCGTACTTATTCAAAATGCGTCACGCTGCGAGCCTGCCACCCTGCCACCTACCAGCACGTAACGTCCTTTCACTTGCTTTCTGCTTCAAAACTTTTTTGAATTTTGATTCTATTTCAAACAATATCGTCGTGTTATTCTGTAAATGTCCTAATTCATAAAAAGCTAATTCATTAATTGTTAACAGTCCTCTCGTGACATATTTTTGGAGTTATGATCAACACACGCATGAACATTCTGAGCATTTTTTTTAATTTGACGCTGGAGCCAAAAATCTAAAACAACTGCTAGGATGACAAAAATTAGGCTGACGTCCTTTCAACATGCAACATCTTGCCTCATACTTACATTTCAGAACAATTATAGTTATTTCTGTTTTTATAAAATTTTATCTAGAAAGTAACAACAGCAACATCAACAACAACAACCTTGATCGAAACCTCATTAAATAACTTGCATATTTATCATACATAAAAATTTCAACTTATGATTCTGTCACTATTCCATTCCAACTGTTTGTTTCAGTTTTAATGTTCACATTTTTATGATAAATGAAATTTAACTTGATAGCAACAAATCTAATTGAATCTTGCACACTTATTTACTTAAACACGACAAAATAAAATGTTGCCAAACATCAGTTTAACACGACTGAACGAACGATGCAATAGCACTCATACACTTTCTGCCAATCCATCCTTCTCATCCCCTGGTGCCCAATTCAATTGCCTTCCTAATCTCTTACTTGACTTACTCACACACACACTCTCACACACACAGTGACACACACAAACACACACAGTCACACGTTAACACACACACATTCATACATAGAACATAACATTTTTTCAGAATTGGATTTGTATTTCAGAATTTAATCTAAAATTAGGTATTATATAAAAGCTGGTTGATAAGAATAGCGGCTAATAGTATTGATCTTCAGGAACGGACTTAAATTCAATCAAAAATTTTATTTGCTTAACCGGATCAAAGAGTAAGTGACTAAGAAACCGTTTAATTGGACCACGAACGATGTGATAAAAAACGTCAACCAATCGACCAGGTAATACGCGCGCTTTAAACCGGCTCAACTTTTAAAGTGACATGAAAGTCTTGCATTGTTGTGGACATTTTGTTTATCATTGCATGCCTTACTTTGAAAAGCTTCAATTCTCTTCTTGTCTGCAAGAAACTATGAAATCTGATTATTTTTACCGTAAAGCTGACTCAAACGAACATATAACAATTTTTTTTAATTTAAAATTTAAAAATTGTTATAGTATGAAAGCTGCAACAACAACAGCAAACCAAGTCGTTTATTGGGACCGGGCATTCTAGGTCTAATTCAAACACCGATGTGGTTCGATTAACCGAATTTCACAGCATTCAATCAATGGCTAGCTGCTGGCTAATATGGTGTTAAAAATGTTTTATCGTACGTTGAAGCTCCGCAGATCGTGCCTGAAATCAAATCAATAATTAGAAGGATGTGCTGTGCATTTTTTTTAATTTTAATAAACTGAAGCTAAATAATCAGAACATCCATTGTTACTTTGAGATTCAACATATTCCTTTAATATTGCTCAATCGGATTTTATGCTAAGCTAAGGTTATTTTGTTATAAAAATTAACTTTTTTAATTTTGCAACCACGATCAGCATATTCAAACAAAAACATCACGGCAATATATTTCATGAAAATTATTTAAAATAATTTTCTCAGATGCAGATAACTTAAACAAATGCAATCTTTATTTACTGGCTCAGTGTACGAAAATTAGACGAAGCGAAGCCTGTAGCGATCGCCAGACTTCATCTGGTTACAACTGAACTCTTGTTGGTGGTGTTTTTTCATTCAGGCAAGCTGCCTATTTTAGAAGAATTATTTCAAGCTTTAAGACGGTAAAAATTTAAACAACGTACACCAACTGTATGTGTGTGTGTGTGTGTGTGTGTGTGTGTGTGCGTGTAGAAAAGAATTCATAATATTTAGATTATTATTTTGACAAATTGCGCCGAACAGCACAAACAAATTTTAACTTTTCTACTTGAAAAAATTAATTTGAATTTTGCGTTAATTTGAATTTTGCGTGCCATTTTAAGTTGCATGACTGTGCTGCTGAATAATTGGGTGAAATGGAATCTGTTAACAGCATTTCGTTTGTTAATTCGTTCATTGTTTGTTTTTTTATTCGTTTGTTTTTACGTTCGTTGTTTGTTCATTCTTTCGTTTTTTGTTTGTTCATTCGTTCGCTTGTTTTTTGGATGTTAAACTTGTTCGCTTGGTTTCGTTACATTAATTTTCGATTCGTTCCTCATTCTCATCCCACCATCAATCGCCTGACCACAAAAGTGATGTTTCAATTTATGACGCGTCCAGTTTTGCGATTGCTGAACATATTTTTGTTTGCGTTTGTACGTGTACTTGCAGGCGCGTTTGTGTGTGTGTGTATTTGTACACGTGTGTGTGTGTGTGTGTGTGTGTGTGTTTGTATGTATCAGTGTTGGTGTATTTGTGCGCATGTGTGTTGGAGTGTGTGTTGTGCAAGCCATTCTCTGATGTTTTTTGATGACGTTTAAATATAATTAATGTAAATAAAAAGATGCTTGTTTGCTCACGAGCAGCAAGTGAAGTTTATAGAAGCTCGTAAGTTTTCTACGTCGAACATGAAAAACCAAACGTAGTTACTTAAAGAAAGCAATTAAAAAAATTAAAAATTATTTAATGTTTTTTCATTTTTCTATGTAAATCTACAAAAATTTAACAACAACTTGTTGACTGCTGATTTGAAAAATTGGCACGAAAAATGTGAAACATTTTTAGAAGCTTCAAATACGAATTGAATTCTATCAATGGCTGCAATGTTGGAAACCTCATCAGGCTTCTTTAAAACTCATTCAAGCCTACAAAAGCAGATTTATTTTTTGTAGTTTATTTTTTACGAGAGATCACTGTTAAGAATTGTGGATAAAGTTAAGAAGCCCAACTCTGTCTGATTCTTTAACATCTCACATTAATTGCACCAAGATTAAATTGGCTTGCAGCAAATTCTTGTTTGAAAACGAAGGAGCGTTTGAAGACAGCCTCAGTGCTACACCCTACAAATTAACTGCAAGGTTCATCGGCCGGACGTCCAAAAAATTTCCATCAGTTTTTTGTTCTTCCAATTTGCAGCTTCAAGTGCAGTGAAAAACAAATTTAGATGGTATTTTTATATTCAAATTTAAGAAATTTTACAGAAGAGGAAACTTCGTTCCTTCGCCACAATGTTCAGTAAAAATTCTACTCATAAGAAACGACGCATCGCAACTCGTATCATATGAAAAACATCACATGCAGCAAATGCAGCTCAACAGTTATATTCTTCTTCTCCTTCACAATGGTTGGTTGTTTTTTTACAATAAGCTTCAGAGCCCACTGCGTATGCGTGTGTGTGGCTACCACCAAGAAATCAGACGAGCGACAGAAAGCGTTCATTCAAAGAAAATGTTGCTGATCTTGCATGAAAATGTTGGCTCGTTTTGTTGGCTACTGCATACTTGTAAGTACCAATGTACGTATGTATGTGTGTATGTGTGTATATACGTATGTATGTATGTATGTGTGTATGTGTGCATGTACGTATGTATGTGTGTATGTACGTATGTATGTGTGCATGTACGTATGTATTTATGCATGTACGTTTGTATGTGTGTATGTATACATACTAATTGTTCGTGTGAGTTTGTGATTACACATAAAAATACAACATACACTCATACGTACGCACATGCACATACATACATAACACTTTGATACGACAAATTAAAGTGTTAATCCATTTGTTACTTGATGTTTGACGGTTCAGTGTCACTCATCATGTTTTGGTTTTAACATACATACATACATACATACATACATACATACATAAATACACACATACATACATACATACATACATACATACATACATACATACATACACACACACACACACACACATACATACATACATACATACATACATACATACATACATACATACATACATACATACATACATACATACATACATACACACATACATACATACATGCATACATACATACACACATGCATACATACATACACGTACAATTATTTATGCACACATGTTGCAAATTATGATTAATGCATTTTTTGGCTATGAAAAAGTTTCGAAACAACTAGGTAGAGCAAGTTGTTTGAATGTTTGAATGTGAATAATTCTGATATGGGTCGGCAAAAAAAATTATTGGAGGAGGACAAATGAGCGATTTGATGATGGTGAGAGGGAGTTACAAATAGGTGATGTTGATGATGGTGAGCGGGGTGTGGCAGATTAGTGATGTTGATGATGGTGGTCAGGGGGGTGGCAGATGAGGGATGTTGATGGTGGTGGTCAGGGGGGTGGCAGATGAGGGATGTTGATGGTGGTGGTCAGGGGGGTGGCAGATGAGGGATGTTGATGGTGGTGGTGATGGGGGGAGAAGTTTTTACAATGGCAGCGTGCACGGGTCATCATTCATGCATTCCAGGAAATGAAGAAAATTAATGAAACGATTATCGGCAGATTCGATTGGGTTCACTATTAATCACTGATGATGATGATGATGATGATGATGGTGATGATGTTGATGATGATGATGGTGGTGATAGTGATGATGATGGTGCAGAAGAAGATTCATTATTATTATTACTATTATTAGAGTTGAAAATGATTTACTCTCATACATATGGTACAAAGACTCACATTGGATGGCAAGTCGTGTGGATTGTCTATTTTATTGTTTGTCTATTTTCAATGTTGATTTTTTTATGTTGATTATTTCATATTATCTCATCGAATAAAAAGTTGGGCATTCTTCTGTTCGAGATGTGCACTGCGTGTATTGAAGTTCATCTGCTCTTCCTTATTATATAGTTTCTTTTGGTTTCCACCTGATCAAATATCAATATCCTTTTCCTCTGAAAGCTTAATGTAGATGTAAAGTATAATTTTTTTGAGTTGTTTCTTTTGATAGCTGTACGTACATTTGAACATGAATGTTATCATCATTGCAATCTGATGAGCTCGAAAGACCCTTCACTGATTCATAAAGATTTGTAAAGCAAGATCTAGATTGTGATGGCGTATTTTTTGAAGAATGTTCGTGTTCATGCGTGTATGTGAATGTCATGCAGAATGAATGTATGTGTGTGTTTGTTTGTGTGTGTGCGTGCCTGTGCGTGTGAATGTCAAGCAGAATGAATGTAAGTGTATGTGCGTGTAGTGTGTGTGTATTGTGGGCGTGTGTGAATGTCAAGCGGAATAAATCTATGTGTTCCTGCTCGTGTGTGTACTTGCTTTATTCATGTCAGAACATTTATGATGCAATTGATTGCCCTCTCCGATATGTCGGAGTTGCATCTGATGCCATGCGGACAACGTAAACAACCGCCTGCTAGTTGGTGGTGTTGGATGTTCCCACTCTGAGTAATATTTCATTCGATGGTTAAACACGTCGCAGCTCACTTAATTGCAAACCTGGATTGAATGGATTGACTCAATCGACCAGATGTTCATTCACGCATGCACGTTTCTCTCATTGTTGATTTTGTTACTTTTGTAGCAGCCGTTGTCGCTTAATTGCAAGGGAATAATGCATTCAAAAATTGTGTCCAATTTGTACACTTTTCTTCCTCATCAGTAATTCTAATAATTTCTGTTGTAATGTTTTAATTTTTACACGAAACTCAAAAAATTTTTTTTCTTGCATGTAAAATTAATTAATTTTATAAGAATATTAAATCTTTAAATTTATGACTACTGTAAGTTTTTAATTTGAAGCGCTCAAATTTGATAAAAATAAGTTCACTCCGACGTTGGCGATCACGTGTAACTTTCTAGAATGACAATCTTATTGCAGGTGTTTCAAGTCCTGACATGACGTCTGCCCACACCACGACCTGATGAAGAAGTGACCATTTGGCACCTCTCATGCGATGTCCGTCAAGGTTGGGCTTTCATTAAATTTGAGCGTTTTAAAAAAAGACATCTATTTAACTATGCCAAGTTTCACATACATCAATCAATCATACATTTACAGATTTAATTATCTTAAAAAACTAAATAATTATTAAATTGAAATTTTTTGTTTGGTTTAAAAATGAAAATACTTCAGCTAAAATTATTAAAATTGGAACACTGAACAGCGTGGTGCATGAAGCAGTAATTAATTACAAGCACCACATAGCCAAACCATTCATTTGAATCAACATATCCGGCAAGTGTGACAGCTGTCCACACCTAAACTTTTAAAAAACAATAAAAGACAAACGAACATACAATGTAAACTTTGAAAGAGGAGAGTGACCAAAGTCTGATGGGGGTGGGAGAAGTTTGGAGGAGAGAACATCTGCAACTCAAGGAGAAGAAGAACGAGTGAGACCCACAAATGTCCTACCCCCGAGTCGTTATTCAACCACTAGGAAATAAAAAACACAGCAAAACTTGAACAACATCAATGAAAAATGTCTTAACGATTCTTTAATTACAATTCTTAGTGAAATTTCACTTTTAAATTTTGGTATTTTGTTTTGGGCTTTTATTAAATTTGAGCGTTTTAAAGTTAAAACGTCTGTTCAATAATTTCAAATTTCACGTATATCAATTATAAATTCATAGATTCAACAATCTTAAAAAACTAAATAATTCAGAGTTTGTTGTAGAGTTAACTTTTGCTTCAGTTTTGTTGCTTCGTTGAAGCAAAAATACTGTTCAACGTTCGTTGTAGTTCCCACAACTTCAAAAAACACAAATTCAACATTTATTATTATCAAATAATTTTTTTTCATTTAGTAATTCTTTATCAATTTCTCTCTAGTCTCTCTCTCTCTCTCTTTCTCTTTCTCTTGGTGATTGGCTGAGTGAGAGGATAAGTGAATGAGTGAATGAACAAACAGTAAATAAAGGAAACACTACAGCTTCATTTGGCGGTTGAATACGATCATCAGTAAATAAAAGAAACGCGTCAATCATCATCATCCGTTCTCTTTCTCTAATTTTACTAGCTTTCTAACTCTCTCTCCCCCATCTCTCCATTTCTTTCTTCCTTTTTTCAAATGTTTCTTTCCACCCATCACTTTTTTCTGTTCCCTTCATTCTTTCTTTCTTTCTCTCTATCTTGCACACTCTCTCTCTCGCTCTATCAAAATCTTAAAATAATTTTTTTTATTAATTAAAAAAATTGCTCGTCTCCGCCAGGCAGGGTGTATAAAGCTGAAATAATTGGAAGTCTTATTCTTGCATCTCCAATGAACCCCACCAGTGCAGTTCAATACTTCCAGCTAGGTGCCTACCTACCGAGGACTTTCATGTGGGCTCATGTTTAACGTGGGTGTTCCTCTGCGGATGAATGAACAAGTCAGAATACTTAGAGTAGTGATCAACGACTGTAACAATAATAAGCGCAACAACTGCAATAATGATAATAATAATGAGAACATCCTTTTATTTTCATTTTGAAACATAAATTGTAATTATAAAATTAAAGTAATTAAACTAAACTTCTATGAAAAGGGTCAGACCAAATAAAATTAATTAATGAGTAAAAATACTCAAAAAAACCTAGCGGGGAAATTTCAAATGAATTTATTATAATATTTGAGTTTTTTTAAGTTTTTCAGTTTGTCTATCAAATTGTTATTAAGATTTTGAAAGTATTTTGATGTTTTATATTTTTTAGATTTAGAAAAGTTAGATTCATGGCAAACTGTTAATTCCAGTATTTCGATAGTATCACCTCGTCGAATGGCAATGTCTGGACGAAGTGATTTGAAGAGAGATGGTTCTGGAAGGTATTTGTTGCAGTTGCGTAGATCAATACATCCGCAATTTCAAATAATTGAATTTTTTCTAAAATCCTCGATAGTATAATGTTGTGACGTGTCCTAGCGGTAGAGGTTTGCGTTTGTTGGAAATTGTTGAATGAGAGCCTTCCTGACAAATTTGAATAAAACCTCTGGTAGACCTTTTGTGAACCTCGACTATTGACTTATGTGGATTTCTGGAATATGATCTTTAATCGCTTTAACTAACATCCCTTGACATTAAAGTGATAATAGATGAACATAACGGACTTTGATGAACATAGTCGGACTTAATAATAATAACAATGGGAACATTTTTTTATTTACCGAAAATAACACAATCCAAATGGAATCCATCGAAAATTATTAATTATATATTAGAGTGTAAATAAATAAAATATAAAATATAATGTACGATCTTCTCATGCTCTTCGATCAACAAGTGCTTGAGAGTAAAAAAGATATTTTTAAAATCGGTTAATAGTGTTTCTGTCACAATATATGCTATATGACGAGCGAATTACCGCGTTAATCAATTTTTCATTAAAAGATTTCGGCCATAAAATTTTAAACAAAGTTAGATTAAATTGTTATAAAAATTCACAGGTGATATTTCAAATGAGTTAATAATTAGCGAACAGTTATTGTAGACTGAATTTAAGTTCAATTTCAAATTTTTATATTTCTGGCGTTTGTATTCACGTGAGGAAGCTAGGCTGGTTTCGTGGCAAATTGTGAGCTCTAAAATTTCGATTTTGTTTTTGTAGAATGGCAATGTCCGACCGCAACTTGTCGAACAACTGTGACATTGGACGCACACTTTCTACATTAAGATCGGCAAATATGCAACAGTCTGATGGTGCACAAATCTTTAAATCTTTAAGATAGCAGATTGGAGGCAGGCGTTTTAAAGATGAGATGGGCCCCGTCCAGGAACATTAGCGTTTTGAAAACTTTTCCTCAACTGCTGACTAATTCTTTGAGGTTGTCTGAAAGCTTCTTACACGCGCAGCCACACGTGCGTCTGTGGACAGTTGCAGAACACGGCATTCAACGGCGACACGCAACATGCAGCCGGATTGCTCGACAACTATTTGAAACCAGTTTGAAAGAAGCGCTCGAGTTATTGAGTTTCGTCATTTCTAATTCTTCTTTTTTTATAACATTTTTTCTCATAGAATTATGCCAACGTTATTGGGATGTAATAAAATACAAAAAAAGATTTCTATTCTGAATTTTCTTCAATTGAAAATGTTTAAATGGGAATCATCCGTTTTGTGTAATTTGATGTAGAGTGGGGAAAGCACGGCGTCATCTGTCCGGACGTTGCATGCCTTATGGGACTGCTTAATTTGCCTCATTTCTCGAATTTGTGTAGAGACCTTTGAATGTTTAATGCTCTTAATGCATGTATACCAAAATAAACAGGCATTCGAATGTCCGCGCGTGTATTCTCTCCTGAAAGGGGAGTTTATGTTTAAAGATTGCTTCCATGTCTAATAGAAGATTAATTAACATGCCAAATATTATGTGTACAATCACTTCGGAAAGTTTTGAAATATTCTTGCTAGAATTTATTTTTAATTTAAAATGTTTTAAGCCGAAAGAATTATGAATTTAAATTTCAAATTATTTGCTTAATATATAAAAAAATATTTCATAACGTATGGTAGTGAGTTATGCGTGGAAGGCAGTGAATTTTAAACGAGGAGCACGGCGTGGATCTTAAACAATATTTACCGTGGAGTTAATAGATGGATCGGAATATAAGTGGCGGTCGAGTGGTCATTTCTTTGTAATGCGCATCAATATTTTAGGTCCATTTATTTTTAATGCAAGTTCGAGGCAGACCATGCTTTCATGTTACGCCTGCATTATGGTACATGTCGTCAAAGCAGGTGTCGTGCTTTCAAATATTTATGATGGATTCGACAGAGGTTAAAACAGAGAAATTATAGTTTATTAGTCGAAGCATGGAAAAATTTGGTGCTGTTTGAAAGAGGACGTACAACAAAATAAACAAACGAACAGAGTGGGATTGATGCAACAGGGTGTGGCTTAATCGCAGAAGCCAACATCCGCACTGCAGAAAGAACATCAGTGGCATGGAACACGCACAACCTGATGTTTGTAACCAGCGCCGTTCGATTTTCAGAGGCGTGAGTGGCATTTGAAGCACATCCATACAGACACGTCAACCTATTCCTTCAATTTAAATGTAAGGCAATCAAAGTTGATGTTGAATGCAAATGAAAATTCTTTTCATGCTGCTTCAAAACATGTAACGTTTAGGAGTTTTCCAACTGGTGGGCAGATAAAAAAATAACCAAAATACGTAGGTGGATGTTGAATAATGTTGAATAATAATAAATTGTCTCATGAATAATTAAACTAATAAATGGGCGAATATTCATAAATTTGTAATTTATCAAACGAACGAGAAGATTAGGATAAAAACCGATCATTCGAACAGTTAAATAAAAAATAATTTCTCATTGCCACAACTGTTCATCGAATTTGTTCGTCACCTTAGAAATACATTCACAGCAAGCATGGAACGAATAATCAACGTCACAAAAACAACCGCTGCTGACACGTTTGAGACGAAAGAAAGAAAGAAATGAACGTACCCTTCCTATCGGCCGAATACAAGATGAGACCCAACATATCCGCACCTCCACCCTCCCCCATCACCGTCACCCTGCTCCGATCCCCTCCGAATGATTCGATGTTCTCCGAGATCCAGGTCAGTGCCGTGATGACGTCACTCACTCCCTGGTTGGCCTGCACGCTGCCGTCAGATAGGTCACGTGATGGAAGGAAACCTGCAGGGGGGGTGTGGGAGTCGTGTGTGTGGTGGTGGTGGTGGTGGGTGAAGGTGAGTGGTGGTGGTGTCGTGTTCTGGTGGCTCGCATGTGATGTTCTGTGAGGTTTTAACGTAAGACGTGTTTCATGTTTTTTGCAAAATTTTTATTTCAAATACTTATAAATTGATTTTAAAATAAACATTTCTAAAAAATAAATTTGCGGAAAGTGCAATCGGTACGGTGCTTAACAAACACTACCTACTCCATCTTCAACTGATTCAAAATCAAATTATTTTATATTCAAACTTAAACGCCGTTTAAAAATGTTATTAAATTTCAAAATATAAAAA
>NW_008704902.1:6650939-6653439 GCF_000326865.2 Helobdella robusta | reverse complement strand
GTGAAGGTCATAATTGCGCGGGAACATTAACGATGCAGTGATGATGATGATGATGATGTTGTTGTTGATGGTGATGTGATGATGACGACGACGATGACGACATAGGACCGACAATTATGACGAGTGTATTTATTGCAGGCTGATGGTGGTGGTGATGTTCATGATGGAACTCGCCACTACGCAATGTATTAGCGCTCTCGTAAAAAGTGTGTTTAATTTTTCCTAATTAATAGCTAATTATGATAGCAAGCTCAATGGTGGACGATGATCAGGATGAACATAAACATATTATACTATGTGGGACAATGTTGAATATGAAATCGTATTTGTCTGCACTCGACTTCAAATAATTCTATGTACATTTTGTATGTATGTACGTATGTATGTATGTATGTACGATGCATGTGTATTTGAATGTATATAAATAATAACAGCATTAAAATAAATTGTTGATATCCATTGAGATTTTGGAAGCCTTTAGAGCAGATGGAGCAGTCGTCGATCGTGGAGACGTAACCATTACAATAATCTGTCCGTTGACGACTTTGATTGCCTGTCCCCGCCCGTCGTAAAAATATAATTCAATTATTTTCTTCTTTTTATTGTGCCAAATGTTCCACTAATTCGGTCGTACAGACTTATATTGTCAACCTACGGATTACTTACGTACACAAATACACACAGATACACACTCATACATATACACTCACACACACAAAATACGGCTTCCAAAAAAATATTCGTCTCAGAGGTTTTGTGGTATTTTCTGGACAATATGGATAAATTAGAAGAAAAAAAATTTCAAAATAATGTTTCAAATCTTTATAGTCATGAAGAATTGCTTGTTGCTAAAAAAACATTGAATTCTGAATTGGATAATATAAAAAAAGAAAGAAAAGTAAAAGCTTCAACCAGAAGAAGAAATACCAAGTTTGATATAATGCTTGATATTGTTGATTTGATAAAATATATGTCGACAAATGATCTTTGTCAACATTTGCCAACATTTGGGATTTTAAACATAAAAAAAATACCTGATTTTATGTCGAATAATATGTTGGAGGCAATAAATGAGAAAAATGACAAAATGGCCGCCGTGCTGTATGAAATACTGGATAGAAATAAATCGCTGGTAAACAAATTAACAGGTGTACAAATACTTGTACAAATCTCGTTTCAAGTATGGCGCATGATACAAACTCTCGCACAAATCTTGCTACGTGTAATGTCTACGATACAAATGTTAATCGCATTAAAAATGAAACAATCGATACTTCATGGTCAAATATTTTAGTGTCAAAAACAAATAAAACTGATTGTGAGTTACAATCTGACGATAATGTTTCTGACGATCGTATGACACTCGTTCAGCGCAGTAAGAGAAAAGTCAAATAAATATCTTATCTCCAATTGCTAAAAAAGTTGAAGAAAATATCAATAAAAATAAATCTCACAGACCCTGAAAGATTTTGGGATCACTCACAACTAGCCCCCTCTTCACGGCATCTTAATCCATTATTAAAAAAAAGTTTTCTACATTGGGAATGTCAAACTACCTGACAGTTCCAAAATAGAAAAACACTGTGAAAATAGAGGAATCAATTTGATTTCCTGTTATCCGGCCTCTAAACGTGTAGAAAATGATGATGAAATAAAATACTCCTCATTCAGATTGTGTGTCCCGGCCGAGGAGTATGGCAAGGTGATGACTGCTTCAAACTGGCCTGCCTCAGTTGTCATTCGTGAATGGATCTTCAATAAAGATAACACCAACTCCTCGAACACTCTGCCCAGTGCCAAGACAAATGCATCTGCTATGAAAGATGTTAACAACACCGAAAAAAACAGCGGCGTCAGCAGATCAGATATCTGACTAACTGATTTTCCTGAAAATAAACAGAATAATGATGAGATATTTGAAGAAATCTAAGCTCCGAATATTTCACCGTCGATCAGCTTAGATCCTTGTTGCAATGTAAACAATTTTCTTCTCCTTCGAAAATTCTCGAAAGTGTTCTGTAAACTTAATTAGTTGTTATTATTCCATTCTGGTGGTATTACTTTGATTTTTGTTACTATTATATAATGTTATAGACAATTGCAGAAAGGATACATACATACATACATGCATGCATTGTATACATACATATTTTGTATGTATGTATGTATGTATGTATGTATGTATGTATGTATGTATGTATGTATGTATGTATGTATGTATGTATGTATGTATGTATGTATGTATGTATGTATGTATGTATGTATGTATGTATGTATGTATGTATGTATGTATGTATGTATGTATGTATGTATGTATGTATGTATGTATGTATGTATGTATGTATGTATGTATGTATGTATGTATGTATGTATGTATGTATGTATGTATGTATGTATGTATGTATGTATGTATGTATGTATGTATGTATGTATGTATGTATGTATGTATGTATGTATGTATGTATGTATGTAAAAAAAAATGGNCAGCAAGCGACTGCAG